>NC_045975.1:1833107-1928599 GCF_010909765.2 Amblyraja radiata | reverse complement strand
GATGTGGCCCTTGTGGCTAAAGGGATCAGGGGGTATGGAGAGAAGGCAGGGATGGGATACTGAGTTGGATGATCAGCCATGATCATATCGAATGGTGGTGCAGGCTCGAAGGGCCGAATGGCCTACTCCTGCACCTATTTTCTATGTTTCTATGTTTCTTTGCCTGTCTTAGAACCAAGATGAGGAAATAGGCTGAAATTGTACCAGCAGGGAAAATTCAAATTCTTAATGCTTTTTATAAAAAACGATTGCACTCTTCACTTTCTGAAAGTAGTTTACATTTAATCACATGTCAAGAACTCGGATAAAAGTAATGTACTCCAGCTTTTTGTGTCTATCATCAAATTCAATTATTGGAGACTGCAGACACTGCTTTACAAAAAAGTATACAGAGTGGATTCATCCTCGATTCACGTTCACAAGTTATAGGAGTAGAATTAGGCCATTCGGCCCATCGAGTCCACTCCGTCATTCAATCATGGCTGATCTCTGCCTCCTAATCCCATTTTCCTGCCTTCTCCCCGTAACCCTAGACATGCGTTCTGATCAAAACTGTGTCTATCTCTGCCTTAATATATCCACTGGCTTGGCCTCCGCAGCCCTCTGTGGCAACGAGTTCCACAGATTCACCGGCCTCTGACTGCGGAGAAGCACTTCTCGCACGGAATCCCTGCCGTCTTCCTCAGCTGCCAGACCCACAGATGCTCAACATCACCAGCCGTTTATCATTTGGCATCCTGCACCCAATCAGCACTTCTAAAGCCAGTCAAAAATGGAAACCCAGAATCTTCGGAAGGATAAAGAATAGACAAAGTAGGTTTCTTAGTTGTAGATGCATAGAGTCGCACGACACAAAAATAGACCCTTCAGCCCAGGCAAGAGGTTACAGAAGTGTGAAAACAAACGTACAACTCCAGATTCAGGGGCAGTTTCTTCCCGGCTGTTATCAGGCAACTGAACCGTCAATCAACAACTAGAGAGCGGTCCTGAACTACTATCTACCTCATTGGTGACTCTCTGACCAATCGTGATCCTAGCACCACGCACAACGTGATTCACCTGTCATCCAATCACAGGCCCTCTTATGCACATCAGTTGTACGCTATATTTTGGCCGTCTCTGTAACCTCTCCCCTCCCCCTCAATGTCCCCTCCCCCTCAATGTCCCCTCCCCCTCAATGTCCCCTCCCCCTCAATGTCCCCTCCCCCTCAATGTCCCCTCCCCCTCAATGTCCCCTCCCCCTCAATGCCCCTCCCCCTCAATGTCCCCTCCCCCTCAATGCCCCTCCCCCTCAATGCCCCCTCCCCCTCAATGTCCCCTCCCCCTCAATGCCCCTCCCCCTCAATGTCCCCTCCCCCTCAATGTCCCCTCCCCCTCAATGTCCCCTCCCCCTCAATGTCCCCTCCCCCTCAATGCCCCTCCCCCTCAATGTCCCCTCCCCCTCAATGCCCCTCCCCCTCAATGTCCCCCCCCTCAATGCCCCTCCCCCTCAATGTCCCCCCCCCCTCAATGCCCCTCCCCCTCAATGCCCCTCCCCCTCCCCCTCCCCCTCAATGTCCCTTATTGTCCCCCACCTGTCACTTACATACCCCGTCTACACCCACATTTTGTCCCTTATTTGGGAGTGAGGAAGTTGCCAACCCTGGGTCTCGACCTGAAATGTCACCCATTCCTTCTCTCCAGAGATGCTGCCTGACCCGCTGAGTTACTCCAGCACTCTGTGAAACTTCACCTATCCATGTTCTCCACAGATGCTGCCTGACCCGCTGAGTTACTCCAGCACTTTGTGCCTGCACCCTTCTCTGTTCAATCAAACAGGTTAGACATATTAATAAACGTTTTATATTAAACATAGTGCGGGTGTGGTCTCCAAAAGAGATCTTTGCTCTCTGCCTGGGGCTCGCAATGAATCGACAACAAACAACAGGAACTCCAGCTAATTGTTTTAACCTGGGCCATTACCAGGAAGAGTTTCTGTGCAAAGTTTAACATGAAACTCATCCAAAAACCTCAGCAGCCTCTCTCTGTACATTGCACCACTTCCCATGATGACAGCCTGCGTGATTCCGGGCTGCCTTTGACATTTTTGTGATATCAACTCTCGGCAGGGGCTCCGCCAGCTTTCGTGCAAATGTTTTTCATGCAACTAACAATAATTGGGCCAGACTTTCAGGAGAATTGTTTGCTTATTGTTAATTACTCTCTGGTTGGCAGAGTACTTTTCAAAACATTGCTCCAGCAAACATATCCTTAAGCAGTCTTGAACAGCTGCATAATGAGCAAATTTATGTGCACTTCTTTGCATTGGAAAGAGCAAATTGCTTCAAACTGCGAGCATTATCCGTGAAATAAATAGTCTGGTTTAAGCAGCACCAAATAGTTATTAAACAACCACACAGTTCCTCTTTCGAATTTTCAAGCGACATCTTTATGAAGCATCAGCATTTCTTAAACACAGAGTGCTGGAGTAACTCAGCGGGACGGGCAGCATCTGTGGAGAACATGGATAGATGACGTTTCATAGAAACATAGAAACATAGAAACATAGAAACATAGAAAATAGGTGCAGGAGTAGGCCATTCGGCCCTTCGAGCCTGCACCGCCATTCGATATGATCATGGCTGATCATCCAACTCAGTATCCCATCCCTGCCTTCTCTCCATACCCCCTGATCCCTTTAGCCACAAGGGCCACATCTAACTCCATCTTAAATATAGCCAATGAACTGGCCTCAACTACCTTCTGTGGCAGAGAATTCCAGAGATTCACCACTCTCTGTGTGAATATTAACCTACAAACCGACACACGACACAGAGTGCTGGAGTAACTCAGCGGGTCATGCAGCATCTCTGGAGAACATGGATAGGCAATGCTTCGGATCGGGACCCTTCTTCGGAGTCAGTCCATGAAGAAAGACTGGTTAGACTCGGCTTGTACTCGCTAGAATCTAGAAGATTGAGGGGGGATCTTATAGAAACTTACAAAATTCTTAAGGGGTTGGACAGGCTAGATGCAGGAAGACTGTTCCCGATGTTGGGGCAGTCCAGGACAAGGGGTCACAGTTTAAGGATAAAGGGGAAATCCTTTAGGATCGAGATGAGAAAAACATTTTTCACACAGAGAGTGGTGAATCTCTGGAACTCTCTGCCACAGAGGGTAGTCGAGGCCAGTTCATTGGCTATATTTAAGAGGGAGTTAGATGTGGCCCTTGTGGCTAAAGGGATCAGGGGGTATGGAGAGAAGGCAGGTACGGGATACTGAGTGGATGATCAGCCATGATCATATTGAATGGCGGTGCAGGCTCGAAGGGCCGAATGGCCTCTACTCCTGCACCTATTGTCTATGTTTCTATGTTAAGGAATGAGGATATTTTGCTTCTTGGTTAAAGGTGAAAATAAATAGGTTATTGATCCCTTTTGTTACAGAAGGTACAGAAGCTTGAAAGCGCGCACCACCAGACTCAGGAACAGCTACTTCCCTTCTGTTATCAGGCTTCTGAACGATCCTTCCATAAGCTAGGGTACTGTCCGATTCACCTCTACCCCATTGCGGACATTGGACTTTGTCTGTGGAACTGATGCACTACAATGCTGAGAACTATATTCTGCACTCTGTATCTTCCCCTTTGCTCCACCTTTCGATGAATCTCTGCCTTTCTCTCCCTCAAAATCCCATCTCCCTGTTCGCTACTCCCGCTACGTAAACTCTTCGACGGCCAGTAAGTTCTCTGAGGCTCTCATAGCTGCTCCCGACATCTGCACCATCGAGGCTTCTCCCCTCCACCTCAGCACTGACGACCTCATTTCTTTAATCAATACCACTTGCTCTTCCATCCTGAATTCTGTTGCTCCTCTTAAAATGAAAAAGCCTAAGCCTAAAGGCCGGCCCTGGCTCAATGACACCACCAGAGCCCTAAGAAGAGAATGCAGAAAATCAGAACGGAAGTATAAATGTGATAAGCTTCAAATTTTCCTTCGAACTTCACAAATACCAGGAAACAGTAAAGTCTGCGAGAACACTATACTTTTCCCACCTTATTTCCAAAAACGGCCATAAATCCAAGGTCCTATTTAGTACCATTACCTCTGTCATATGTCCTGCCCCCAGTACCAGCTTAACTGGGTCCCCTGCTAAGTGCAAAGAATTTACTACATTTTTCACCAGCAAAGTTGAGAACATCAGAACGAATATTTCCGCTCCTATCCGTGACCTAGCATTCTCTTTGGTCTGTTCTTCTAAATTAGACTGTTTCCAACCCGTTACTCTACTCTCCCTTGTAAAGCTGGTCTCCACTATGAAACCTGCTACCTGCCCCCTCGACCTTTCCCCTCTGCCCTTCTGAAGGATATCTTTGCAATAGCCGGACCCTGCATCCTCTCTATCATCGACAGTTCTCTGGCCACTGGCGCTGTTTCTACCTGTTTCAAGCATGCGGTGGCCCAGCCCCTCCTGAAAAAACCTAACCTAGACCCCACCTTGCCTAGCAACTACAGACCTATTTCCAAACTGCCTTTCCTCTCAAAAGTCCTTGAAAAGGTAATTCTAAATCAACTAATGCCTTACCTTCACCAAAATGCCATCCTGGAAAGTTTCCAATCAGGTTTCAGGGCCCACCACAGCACAGAGTCTGCCTTGTTGAAGGTACATAACAACTGCTTCTCACCATTGACTCCGGCAACTGTGCAATCCTGCTCCATCTTGACCTCAGCGCAGCATTTGACACTGTCGACCACACCATCCTAATTGACCGTATCCGGTACGGGGTTGGCATTGATGGCACTGCCCTGAGCTGGTTCATCTACTACCTCACAGGTAGGAGTTTCTCAACTAACATAGGCAACTCATTCTCCTTCCCAGCTAGCCTCTGCTGTGGGGTTCCACAAGGTTCCATCCTTGGCCCCATTCTCTTCTCCCTGTATATGCTCTCCTTAGGCCAAGTCATTCAAAGACACGGCATTCCCTTCCATTGCTACACAGACGATACACAACTCTATCCCCCCCTGAAACCCAACAACCGATCTAATCTACTCAGCCTTATGCACTGCCTCGATGATATAAAGTGTTGGATGGCCCAGAACCTCCTCCAACTAAACGAGAGTAAGTCTGAGGTCATCCTTCTCGGCCCCTCGGACTCCATCAAAATGATAGCAGGCAGCCTTGGAAGCCTTACCCCACTACACAAACCTCACGTCAAAAACCTTGGTGTGATATTTGACTCCGCGTTGAAATTTGACAAACAAGTCAATGCCGTGGTAACAGCTAGCTTCTCCCAGCTTTGCACGATAGCTAAAATAAAATCATTCCTCCAGTTTGACGACCTTGAAAAGACCATCCACACATTCATCTCCTCCCGCCTAGATTACTGCAACTCCCTTTACACTGGCATCAGCCAATCTTCCCTGTCCTGCCCGCAACTGGTCCAAAACGCCGCAGCGAGGCTCCTGACGGGCACCCGAAAAAGGGACCACATCACCCCGATCCTGGCCTCTCTCCACTGGCTCCCCGTGCGGTTCCGTATACATTTCAAGCTCCTCCTTTATGTTTACAAAGCCCTTAACGGGCTTGCCCCCACCTACATCAAAAATCTGCTGGTCCACCACACCACCTCCAGGTCCCTCAGATCGGCCGACTTGGGGTTACTGAACATCCCGCGCTCCAAGCTCAGGGGCGACCACACCTGTGCGGTTACAGCACCAACCTAGACGGTGGAACAGCATCCCTCTTCCCATCAGAACTGCCCCCTCCATCGTCTCTTTTAAGTCGAGACTTAAAACTTATTTCTACTCACAAGCGTTTCTTGAGGTCCTCTGAGGGAGCGCTGTGTGTATGTATTCATGTATGTAGTGTTGGATCTATGTACCACTGTATGTAGCATGTTAGTACATGCACTGATGGAAAGCACTTTGGTCAATGAGAGTTGTTTTTAAATGTGATATAGAAATAAAAATTGACGGCTTGACTTGACAACCTATTGTACTGAGGGTCATAGAGTGATACAGTGTGGAAACAGGCCCTTCAGCCCACACCGGCCAACATGTCCCAGCTACACTAGCCCCACCTGCTTGTCTTTGGTCCATATAGACAGACTTAGATTTAGACTTAGATCCTTTATTTGTCATTCAGACCTTTCGGTCTGAACGAAATGTCGTTGCCTGCAGCCATACATGTAATAATAAACAACAAAACACACAATAAACACAAATTAACATCCACCACAGTGAGTTCACCAGGCACCTCCTCACTGTGATGGAGGCAAAAATCTTAGGGTTACTGTCTCTTCCTTCCTATTCTCCCTCTGCGCTGAGGCGATTCCCCACTGGGCGATGGTAAGTCAGTCCCGCGGCTCACCGAGCTCCGCGAACGGACCGGTTCAAGCTCCACGGCCCGGGGGTGGTCGAAGCTGCCGCCCTCCAGTCCAGCGGACGCAGCTGTTGCCGCAGGAGCTCCGGAAAAACAGGCACCAGCCTGTGACCTGCGAGCTCCCGACGATGTCGTCCACTGGCCCGCGGCCGAGCCAAACCTGTCCTATCCATGTACCTGTCTAACTGTCCCTTATACGTTGGGATAGTCCCAGCCTCAACTACCTCCTCCGGCAGCTCGTTCCATACACCCACCACCCTTTGTGTGAAAATGTTGCCCCTCGGATTCCTATTAAATCTTTTCCCCTTCACCTTGAACCTATGTCCTCTGGTCCTCGATCTACCTACTCTGGGCAAGAGACTCTGTGCAACTACCCGATCTATTCCTCTCACTTTATACACCCCCCTCCTCCTCCTGCTCCAAGGAATAGAGTCCCAGCCCACTCAACTTCTCCCTGTAGCTCAGGTCCTCGAGTCCTGGCAACATCCTCATGAACATCTTGAGTTTGAAGCAATTGCATCAATCTAGGGGTGGGAGATTGCAACCTTCACGTGGTCCGCCCTGTTTTGACGAATGCAATCAACCCGGCGTGCACAATCAAGTAAGATCAAATAGTTGTCCTACAACTTTAGGCTGTGCACGTCATACGCAAGTAGAAGTATCAATCTAGAGTGTATCTAATTTGTTTGGAGAGCAGGCAAAATAAAGCTTCCTTGAAGAAGTGGTCGAATCTGATTTCAAAGGAAACCCTGGAACACAAGGGCATCTATTTTGCTTGTCACATCCCTTGTGGTTGTTGTAAGTAAAATTAATTTACTTTTTCTTGATAGATGCAGCACAGAACAGGCCCGTTAACCCACTGAGTCCATGCCGACTATTCACACTAGTTCTATGCTATCCCACTTTCTCATCCACTCCCTACACACTAGGGGCCAATTAACCTACAAACCCGCACGTCATTGGAGTGTGGGAGGAGACCCGAGCACCTGGAGGAAACCCACGTGGTCACAGGGAGGACGTGCAAACTCCACATAGGCAGCACCCGAGGTAGGGATCGAACCCGGGTCCCTTGCGCTGTGAGGCAGCAGCTCTACCCGCTGCACTGCTCTGATAATTTGTGATAATTGTGAATAAGAGGAAGTGTTAAGTGGATTTGGGCCACAGTGGAGAAATGGAATTAGGTGCTGGCTCGAAGGGCTGAATGGCCTACTCCTGCACCTGCCCTTCAGCCCAACTTGACCATGCTGTCCCATCTACATTAGCCCCACCTGCCCGCGTTTGGCCCATATCCCTCTGAACCTTTCCTATCCATGTACCTGTCCGAATGTCCCTTAAACGTTTTGATAGTCCCTGCGTCAACTAACTCCTCCAGCAGCTCGTGCCATACACCCACCACACACCATACACAAAAAGAAAGTTACCCCAGAGATTCCTGTTAAACCTTTCTCCCCTCTCAAGATACGATACAATACGATAGAACTTTATTCATCACAGGAGGGAAATTGATCTGCCAACAGTCATAAAAACACAAGATACATGAAAGGTGACATTAAAGTGACAAGTGGAAAGGATTGGGGGTGGGGGGTGGGGAGTGGGGAGTGGGGAGTGGGGGGTGGGGAGTCAGTCTCAGTCTATCCCACGACAGAAGGGGGAGGAGTTGTACAGCCACAAGGAAGAAGGGTCTCCTGTGGCGTTCTGACCTGAAACCAGATTGAGTCAAATGACGTTGGTTCAGCAAACGTATGAAGGGAGGGCCTCGGGCAAACCCTCAGCTACAAACGCTGACACTCCCCGTGTTTGCACAAACCCTTCCTATAAATATGTATGCAGCTGCTTGGCTTTATGTAAACCCTTCTACAAAAAACAAATGCATGCAGATGTGAAACAATATTTAACTCTGATAGCTCCGCTGCTCAGTGGAGACACAAAGTTAATCCAACCAGAGATAGGAATTTATTTTTTATAGGTTTGGAAATTCCTGAACCCGTGCCGGAGAATTCCTGAACCCGTGCCGGAGAATTCCTGAACCCGTGCCGGAGAAGGAAGTGTCACGGTGGCGCAGCGGCAGAGTTGTTGCCTCTCGAAACTAAACTAAAAATCAAAGAATTCACGCTTCCCTCGACACTGCTGTTCCTATTTGCCTCAGAGCTTTTATTAGCTTGTGATGAGCAACGAGGATGCACTTACAACGTTGGTCGGCACTGGGCCTGTACTCGCTGGAGATTGGAAGGATGAGGGGGGACCTCATTGAAACGTACTGAATATTGAAAGGTCTGGATAGAATGGATGCGGAGAGGATGTTTCCACTAGTGGGAGAGTCTAAGACCAGAGGATCACTGCTTCAGATTTAAAGGATGTTCCTTTAAGATTGAGGGAGGATCTTATAGAAACTTACAAAATTCTTAAGGGGTTGGACAGGCTAGATGCAGGAAGATTGTTCCCGATGTTGGGGAAGTCCAGAACAAGTGGTCACAGTTTGAGGATAAGGGGGAAGTCTTTTAGAACCGAGATGAGAAAAACATTTCTCACACAGAGAGTGGTGAATCTGTGGAATTCTCTGCCACAGAAGGTAGTTGAGGCCAGTTCATTGGTTATATTTAAGAGGGAGTTGGATGTGGCCCTTGTGGCTAAAGGGATCAGGGGGTATGGAGAGAAGGCAGGTACAGGATACTGAGTTGGATGATCAGCCATGATCATATTGAATGGCGGTGCAGGCTCGAAGGGCCGAATGGCCTACTCCTGCACCTATTTTCTATGTTTCTATGTTTCTATATTTAGGAAGGAGATGAGGAGGAATTTCTTCAGTCAGAGGGTGGTGAATCTGTGGAATTCATATCCACAGACGACTGTGGAGGCCAAGTCAATGGATATTAGGCAGAGATAGATAGATTCTTGATTAGTACGGGTGTCAGGGGTTATGGGGAGAAGGCAGGAGAATGGGGTCAGGAGGGAGAGATAGATCAGCCATGATTGAATGGCGGAGTGGACTTGATGGGCCGAATGGCCTAATTCTATTCCTGCAAGTTATGAACTTATGCTGCCTGACCCGCTGAGTTACTCCAGCACTTTGTGTCTTTTTCTTAACTTGTGAATCTCGTCTATCTTCAAGCGGGTAAAAGGAAAATACTGCAGTAAGTTTGTTTTTTGGAAGACCAGTATGTGAATTTTTATTCAAGTTGGGTAAAAACTTAGAGTTTCAGTTTGCATTGAAGCACGGGGGTGTGAATTTGAGCTGGGAGATGATGTTCTTTTGTACATGAGATGCCACATTGCATTGAACACACACAAAGGAGGAAGATGCATGACATTAATCCTTAATGCCAGACTCGTTCACAATATTCTATTGAAGGTTTGATCTGACAGAAAGTAAACGCGCAGGTACAGCAGGCAGTGAAGAAGGCGAATGGCGTCTTGGCCTTTGTAACAAGAGGAGTCGAGTATAGGAGCAAAGAGTTCCTTCTCCAGTTGTACATGGCCCTAGTGAGACCACACCTGGAGTATTGTGTGCAGTTTTGGCCCCCTAATTTGAGGAAAGACATTCTTGCTATTGAGTGAGTGCAGTGTAGGTTTACAAGGTTAATTCCCGGTATGGCGGGACTGTCATATGCTGAGAGAATGGAGCAGCTTGTACACTCTCTTCTTCTTTTGTGTCCATCTTCCATGTTTTAAATGTTGACGTTTCACAGAGTGCTGGAGTAACTCAGCGGGTCAGGCAGCATCTGTGGAGAACATGGATAGGTGACGTTTCACAGAGTGCTGGAGTAACTCAGCAGGTCAGGCAGCATCTGTGGAGAACAAGGATAGGTGACGTTTCATGTTTCTCTTGAAAGTATCCAGAGAACCGGCCTCCACCGCCCTCTGAGGTAGAGAATTCCACAGACTCACAACTTTCTCTGGGTGAAAAAGTGTTTCCTCGTCTCCGTTCTAAATGGCTTACCCCTTATTCTTAATGCAGCATTATCCTTATTCTGTATATGTAGCATTGGATAGTACTAAACCGAAGATAGACACAAAACGCTGGAGTAACTCAGCAGGATAGGCAGCATCATTGTCTGAAGAAGGGTCTCGACCAGAAACATCATCCATTCCATCTCTCCAGAGATGCTGCCTGTCCCGCTGAGTTACTCCAGCATTTTGTGTCTATCTTCGGTTTAGTACTATCCAATGCTACATATACAGAATAAGGATAATGCTGCATAAGGGGTAAGCCATTTAGAACGGAGACGAGGAAACACTTTTTCTCACAGAGAGTGGTGAGTCTGTGGAATTCTCTGCCTCAGAGGGCGGTGGAGGTCGGTTCTCTGGATACTTTCAAGAAAGAGCTAGATAGGGCTCTTAAAGATATCGGAGTCAGGGGATATGGGTAGAAGGCAGGAACGGGGTACTGATTGTGGATGATCAGCCATGATCACATTGAATGGCGGTGCTGGCTCGAAGGGCAGAATGGCCTACTCCTGCACCTATTGTCTATTGTCTACAATACTACACAATACTCCATCAATGCAACTCCACCAAGTTAAATTCCAGCACAACAGATAGAACAAGAGGGGGGGGGGGAGGGTTGGGGGGTTCATGGTCTGCTGTGCTTTGCTGTTATGTTGGTGTTCCTGTTCACACACAGTTTGCTGGCATTCACAGCTTGAGTGGATGATCCATCAGCCCTGAAGCAGGGTTGGGAACAGTGGGGGTGTGAGACACACTGAGATGGATAGCTGCCCTGAGTCAGGATGAGGTTACACTGGAGATGTGGCAATCAGTCCCCAGCGCCACAGTGCACCTCCGCACCTGTGCATGTACGTGCTCCATGGTTACCCTGAACACAGCACCAAGCCGGCATGTAGGTCCAGCCAACATCATCCTTGTGGAAGGCGAGGATACTCTTCATGTTCCGATCCAGTAGCTTACAACACAACGGAATGAACATTGAAAATCTGAAGAAGAACTGTACGAACGTCTGAAGAAGGGTCTCGACATATCAGATTATTAACGGTTTGGACCCGCTAGAGGCAGGAATCATGTTCTCAATGTTGGGGGAGTCCAGAGCCAGGGACCACACAGTTTAAGAATAAGGGGTAAGCCATTTAGAACGGAGACGAGGAAACACTTTTTCTCACAGAGAGTTGTGAGTCTGTGGAATTCTCTGCCTCAGAGGGCGGTGGAGGCAGGTTATCTGGATACATTCAAGAGAGAGCTAGATAGGGCTCTTACAGATAGTGGAGTCAGGGGATATGGGGGGAAGGCAGGAATGAGATACTGATTGGGGATGATCAGCCATGATCACATTGACAATAGGCAATAGACAATAGGTGCAGGAGTAGGCCATTCGGCCCTTCGAGACAGCACAGCCATTCAATGTGATCATGGCTGATCATCCACAATCAGTACCCCGTTCCTGCCTTCTCCCCATATCCCCTGACTCCGCTATCATTAAGAGCCCTATCTAGCTCTCTCTTGAAAGTATTCAGAAAACCGGCCTCCACCGCCCTCTGAGGCAGAGAATTCCACAGACTCACCACTCTCTGTGTGAAAAAGTGTTTCCTCATCTCTAAATGGCTTACCCGTTATTCTTAAACTGTGGCCACTGGTTCTGGACTCCCCCAACATCGGGAACATGTTTCCTGCCTCTAGCGTGTCCAAGCCCTTAACAATCTTATATGTTTCAATAAGATATCCGCTCATCCTTCTAAACTCCAGAGTGTACAAGCCCAGCTGCTCCATTCTCTCAGCATATGACAGTCCCGCCATCCCGGGAATTAACCTGGTAAACCTACGCTGCACACCCTCAATAGCAAGAATGTCCTTCTTCAAATTAGGGGACCAAAACTGCACACATTACTCCAGGTGTGGTCTCACTAGGGCCCCGTACAACTGCAGAAGGACCTCTTTGCTCCTATACTCGACTCCTCTTGTTATAAAGGCCAACATGCCATTCGCTTTCTTCACTGCCTACTGTACCTGCATGCTTACTTTCATAGACTGATGGATGGCGGTGCTGGCTCGAAGGGCCGAATGGCCTACTCCTGCACCTTTTGTCTGTTGTCTATTGACCCGAAATGTCACCCATTCCTTCTCTCCAGGGATGCTGCCTGACCGCTGGGTTACTCCAGCATTTTGTGTCTATCTTCCATTTAAACCAGCAGCTGCAGTTCTTTCCTACACAATATGACATTGAATTCTCCAATTTTTGGTAACAACCAAACATCACCTTCCCCCCCCCTTCCTTACTGTCCTCCCTCCATTCTCTTTCCCATCTCCCTCTCTCACCTGTGCCCTATCTATTTCTCCCCTTCCACCTTCATTCCTTCCTCTAGCTTCACAATTCCCAACTCTTCATCTCGGGCCTGTGTCCAACCATCTGACCACCAAACCCCTTCCCTCATGCATATCCACCTATCACTCTTCAGGATAGACACAAAAAGCTGGAGTAACACAGCGGGTCTGACCGCATCTGTGGGGAAAAGGGACAGGTTCACTGGAGAAGGGTCTGGACACGAAATGTCACATTTACCTTTTCCACAGAGATGCTGCCTGACCCGCTGAGTTACTCCAGCACTCTGTGAAACGTCACCTATCCATGTTCTCCACAGATGCTGCCTGACCCACTGAGTTATGGTGCAGCAGCATCTATGGAGCTAAGGAAATAGGCAACGTTTCGGGCCGAAACCCTTCTGGAAATAGGCAACGTTTCGGGCCGAAACCCGGAAGGGTTTTGGCCCGAAACGTTACCGATTTCCTTAGCTCCATAGATGCTGCTGCACCCGCTGAGTTACTCCAGCACTCTGTGAAACGTCACCTATCCACGTTCTCCACAGAGATGCTGCCTGACCCGCTGAGTTACTCCAGCACTCTGTGTCTGCTTTCACTAGATGTGAGTTTGCTCTTTGTTTTGTAACCGGCAGGGCATTGGGAAGTAATGGCAGGCTTGTTACTCGGGGGTGACTCAGACACATCGCTACACGGTCGCGCTAATGGATACAAAGCAAACAGATGAATTGAAAGCGTCTACGACAATGTCCCATGTGGCTGCGTTAACCCACAAGAAACAATTCACCCAGCACCAACATTTTCTTTCCAGCGGAGTATTGAGTTATGTCCTTTATCTTAAAGTAAGTTATGCCTTCAATTGAGTTTGAAAAATTGCGGGAAAAATTGAGGTCAAACAAACACGAAATCCATTAAGAAATACTTAAGGGATATGGGGAGAAGGCAGGAACGGGGTACTGATTGGGGATGATCAGCCATGATCACAGTGAATGGCGGTGCTGGCTCGAAGGGCCAAATGGCCTACTCCTGCACCTATTGTCTAGTGTCTATAAGGTTCTACTGCTGTTCAAGCTAGATGCAGGAAAAATGTTCCCTATGATGGGTGAGTCCAGAACCAGGGGCCACAGTCTTAGAATAAAGGGGAGGCCATTTAAGACTGAGGTGAGAAAAAAAATTTTCACGCAGAGAGTTGTGAATTTGCGGAATTCCCTGCCACTGTGGCAGTGGAGGCCAAGTCACTGGATGGATTTAAGAGAGGGTTAGATAGAGCTCTAGGGGCTAGTGGAGTCAAGGGACATGGGGAGAAGGCAGGCACGGGTTATTGATAGGGGACAATCAAGTTCAAGTTCATGTGAGTTTATTGTCATGTGTCCCTGATAGGACAATGAAATTCTTGCTTTGTTTCAGCACAACAGAACGTAGTAGTGATCACAATGAATGGCGGTGCTGGCTCGAAGGGCCGAATGGCCTCCTCCTGAACCTATTGTCTATTGTCTATAAGGTTCTTTTGCTGTTCTAACAAAAAGCATTTCACTGTCCCTCGGTACACGTGACGACAAACGAAACTGAACTAATCAGTCTGAAGAATGGTCTCAGAACTGAAACGTCACCCAGAGATACTGCCTGTCCCGCTGAGTTACTGCAGCATTTGGTGTCTATCTTTAAACTGATGATTCGACTGAAGTGCATCAATTTTTGATTTTGTTTCCCGTTGCATACAAGGGTGAGTATCGCATCATCCCCACAGAGTGCTTCCCAGAGCTGCTGCCTCACAGCTCTGTTCATGTACATAAACCATATGGAGCCGGGTTTATAGAATAGGTGAAAGTTTCACACGTTGGTGCAGGATGTGGCGAGGAGCTCAGGAGGCCTCTGACTCCGCACCCCTGCCTCTGCTGGGAGAGAGAACGAACGCACGCACGCAAACATTGCAACATCGCCCACAGCTCGCAGTTCTATTCATGCTTGTGTTGGTGCTGAGAGTTGTAGGGATTTATGGCAAAGTTGAGCTGAGTTTGAGTTTAATTTACTGTCAGGTGTAACGAGGTACAGTGAAAAGCTTTTAGTTGCGTGCTATCCAGTTAGCGGAAAGACAATACATGATTTACTTCCGAACCGTCCACTGTGTACAGATACATGATTAAGGGAATAAAGTTTAGTGCAAGATAAAGTTCGATCAAAAACAGTCCGAGTATCTCCAATGAGGTAGATAGTAGTTCAGGACCGCTCTCTGGTTGTGGTAGGATGGTTCAGTTGGCTGATAACAGCTGGGAAGAAACTGTCCCTGAATCTGGAGGTGGGCGTTTGTTTTCACACTTCTGTAACGCTTGCCTGATGGGAGAGGGGAGAAGAGGGAGTGGCCGGGGGTGAGACTGGTCCTTGATGATGCTGCTGGCCTTGCCGAGGCAGCGTGAGGTGTAGATGGAGTCGATGGAAGGGAGGTTGGTTTGTGTGACGGTCTGGGCTGCGTCCACAATTTGCTGCAATTTCTTGGATGAGGTCTTGGATGGAGCTGTTCCCAAACCGTGTGGTGATGCATCCTGTTAGTCTGCGGTTTATGTCAGCCTAACAAGGGTTTGTAGCACAACTACACCTCCTTGCACTTGATCCATTCCTCACAAGTTGCATCTCATCAAGAGATCGCCGAATAATCGCCATGTGAATGGATCGAAAGTTTCTGTCTCTGTTACACATTCAGGCAGTGGTTTCAGAATTAGAGTCATAGAGTGATACAGTGTGGAAACAGGCCCAACTTGCCCACACCGGCCAACATGTCCCAGCTAGACTAGTCCCACCTGCCAGCGTTTGGTCCATATCCCTCCGAACCTGCCCTATCCATGTACCTGTCTAACTGTTTCTTAAACATTTGGGATAGTCCCAGCCTCAACTACCTCCTCTGGCATCTCGTTCCCTTGCAACCTCCAGTTTAAATTCCATTTGGAATATTTTGGAGGACAAAGAAACCAAGAACCGCAAGAGATGCTACATGTGTCGCTTTACCTCCCCCCTTGACTCCATTCAAGGATCCAAGCAGTCGTTCAAGGTTCACCGGCACCTCCTCCAGCCTCATCTATTGCATCCGCTGCTCGAGATGTCGGCTGATCTACATCGGTGAGACCAAGAGTAGGCTTGGCGATCGCATCGCCGAACACCTCCGCTCGGTCCGCATTAACCAACCTGATCTCCCTGTGGCTCAGCTCTTCAACTCCCCCTCCCATTCCAAATCCAACCTTTCTGTCCTGGGCTCCTCCATGGCTAGAGTGAGGACCACCGTAAATTGGAGGAGCAGCACATCATATTTCGCTTGGGCAGTCTGCACCCCAGTGGCCTGAACATTGACTTGTCCAATTTCTGGTAGCACTCACTGTCTCCTCCCCTTCTCAGCTCTTCCTCAGCCCTCGGGCTCCTCCTCCTCTTCCTTTCTTCTTCTCCCCCACTCCTGCATCAGTCTGAAGAAGGGTTTCGGCCCGAAACGTTGCCTCTTTCCTGGGATGTCAGGACTGTCTTATGAAGAAAGACTGGATAGACTTGGTTTATACTCTCTAGAATTTAGGAGATTGAGAGGGGATCTTATAGAAACTTACAACATTCTTAAGGGGTTGGACAGGCTAGATGCAGGAAGATTGCTCCCGATGTTGGGGAAGTCCAGGACAAGGGGTCACAGCTTAAGTGTAAGGGGGAAATCCTTTAAAACCGAGATGAGAAGAACTTTTTTCACAGAGAGTGGTGAATCTCTGGAACTCCCTGCCACAGAGGGTAGTCGAGGCCAGTTCATTGGCTATATTTAAGAGGGAGTTAGATGTGGCCCTTGTGGCTAAGGGGATCAGAGGGTATGGAGAGGAGGCAGGTACGGGATACTGAGTTGGATGATCAGCCATGATCATATTGAATGGCGGTGCAGGCTCGAAGGGCCGAATGGCCTACTCCTGCACCTAATTTCTATGTTTCTATGTTTCTATGTTTCCTCCGCTCCATAGATGCTGCCGCACCCGCTGAGTTTCTCCAGCATTTTCCACTACCTTCCATACACCCACCTCCCTCTGTGTAAAACTCACTGCACAGAGTTTGCACGTTCTCCCCAGGACCGTGTGGGTTTTGTGCAGGTGCTCCAGTCTCCTCCCATTTTTTCACAAATGTGCAAGTTTGCAAGTTATTTGGCATCCGTAAACTGTCCCTAGTGTGTGGGAGGAGGTAATATACAGGTGGTCGCTGATCGGTGCGGACGTGATGGGCTGAAGGGCCTGTTTCCACGCTGCTTCTCCAAACTAAACCAGACTGTTCATTGTTTAAGAAGGGAACTGCGGATGCTGGAAAATTGAAGGTAGACAAAAATGCTGCAGAAACTCAGGGGGCGAGGCAGCATCTATGGAGCGAAGGAAATAGGCGACGTTTCGGGTCGAGACCCTTCTTCAGACTGACGTCGAGACCCTTCTTCAGACTGATGTGGAGGTGGGGGAGGGGCGGGTTCCAGCCCCTCCCCCACCCCCACATCAGTCTGAAGAAGGGTCTCGACCCCAAACGTCGCCTATTCCTTCGCTCCATAGATGCTGCCTCACCCGCTGAGTTTCTCCAGCATTTTTATCTCCCTTCGACTGCTCATTGAGTTAGTATGTCGCCCTGTGTAAGATGGTCACAGGTTTAGACACAGCATTAAACCTTCCCTTCATCTCCGGGCTCCACGTGGTTTCGTTTAGTTTGGTTATATATGTTCATGTGTACAGAGGTACAGTGAAAACCTTTTGTTTTCTAAATGGCGTCAAGTTGGGAAAAGGGGAAGTACAGCGGGATCTCTCCATCCATCCCCCACCCAAGTCGCACCAAGTTCCCGTTCTCATCTAGCCCACAGCTTCTTCTTCTTCTTGCGTATGGCGTGCACAGCCTAAAGTTGCAGTGACTAGTGGGGTACCGCAAGGCTCAGTGCTGGGACCGCAGCTATTTACAGTATACATCAATGATTTAAATGTTGGGATTAAAAGTAACATTAGCAAATTTGCAGATGACACAAAGCTGGGTGGCAGTGTGAACATTGAGGAGGATGCTACGAGAATGCAGGGTGACTTGGACAGGTTGGGTGAGTGGGCAGATGCATGGCAGATGAAGTTTAATGCGGATAAATGTGAGGTTATCCACTTTGGTCGCAAAAACAGGAAGGCAGATTACTATCTAAATGATGTCAAGTTGGGAAAAGGGGAAGTACAATGGGATTTGGGGGTCCTTGTTCATCAGTCAATGAAAGTAAGCATGCAGGTACAGCAGGCAGTGAAGAAAGCGAATGGCATGTTGGCCTTCATTACAAGAGGTGTTGAGTATAGGAGCAAAGAGGTCCTTCTGCAGTTGTATAGGGCCCTAGTGTGACCACACCTGGAGTATTGTGTGCAGTTTTGGTCCCCTAATTTGAGGGACATTCTTGCTATTGAGGGAGTGCAGCGTAGGTTTACAAGGTTAATTCCTGGGAGTAACTCAGCAGGATAGGCAGCATCATTGTCTGAAGAAGGGTCTCGACCAGAAACATCATCCATTCCTTCTCTCCAGAGATGCTGCCTGTCCCGCTGAGTTACTCCAGCATTTTGTGTCTATCTTCGGTTTAGTACTATCCAATGCTACATATACAGAATAAGGATAATGCTGCATTATGAATAAGGGGTAAGCCATTTAGAACGGAGACAAGGAAACACTTTTTCTCACAGAGAGTGGTGAGTCTGTGGAATTCTCTGCCTCAGAGGGCGGTGGAGGCCGGTTCTCTGGATACTTTCAAGAAAGAGCTAGATAGGGCTCTTAAAAATAGCGGAGTCAGGGGATATGGGGAGAAGGCAGGAATGGGGTACTGATTGGGGATGATCAGCCATGATCACATTGAATGGCGGTGCTGGCTCGAAGGGCCGAATGGCCTACTCCTGCACCTATTGCCTATTGTCCTTGCCACAGGTGTCTATGGAGGCCAAGTCATCGGGTATTTTGAAAGGATCTTGATTAGTGCGGGCGCCAGGGGTTATGGGGAGAAGGCAGGAGAATGGAGTTAGGAGGAAGAGATAGATCAGCCAAGATTGAGCCAAGATAAAGCACACGGCATTGGGGGTTCAGTATTGATGTGGATAGAGAACTGGCTGGCAGACAGGAAGCAAAGAGTAGGAGTAAACGGGTCCTTTTCACAATGGCAGGCAGTGACTAGTGGGGTACCACAAGGCTCAGTTCTGGGACCCCAGCTATTTACGATATATATTAATGATTTGGACGAGGGAATTGAATGCAACATCTCCAAGTTTGCGGATGACACAAAGCTGGGGGGCAGTGTTAGCTGTGAGGAGGATGCTAGGAGACTGCAAGGTGACTTGGATAGGCTGGGTGAGTGGGCAAATGCATGGCAGATGCAGTATAATGTGGATAAATGTGAGGTTATCCACTTTGGTGGCAAAAACAGGAAAGTAGATTATTATCTGAATGGTGGCCGATTAGGAAAGGGGGAGATGCAACGAGACCTGGGTGCCATGGTACACCAGCCATTAAAAGTAGGCATGCATGTGCAGCAGGCAGTGAAGAAGGCGAATGGTATGTTAGCATTCATAGCAAAAGGATTTGAGTATAGGAGCAGGGAGGTTCTACTGCAGTTGTACAGGGTCTTGGTGAGACCACACCTGGAGTATTGCATACAGTTTTGGTCTCCTAATCTGAGGAAAGACATTCTTGCCATAGAGGGAGTACAGAGAAGGTTCACCAGACTGATTCCTGGGATGGCAGGACTTTCATATGAAGAAAGACTGGATAGACTCGGCTTGTACTCGCTAGAATTTAGAAGATTGAGGGGGGATCTTATAGAAACTTACAAAATTCTTAAGGGGTTGGACAGGCTAGATGCAGGAAGATTATTCCCAATGTTGGGGAAGTCCAGACCTAGGGATCACAGTTTAAGGATAAGAGGGAAGTCTTTTAGGACCGAGATGAGAAAATCATTTTTTACACAGAGAGTGGTGAATCTGTGGAATTCTCTGCCACAGAAGGTAGTTGAGGCCAGTTCATTGGCTATATTTAAGAGGGAGTTAGATGTGGCCCTTGTGGCTAAAGGGATCAGGGGGTATGGAGAGAAGGCAGGTACAGGATACTGAGTTGAATGATCAGCCATGATCATATTGAATGGCGGTGCAGGCTCGAAGGGCCGAATGGCCTACTGCTGCACCTATTTTCTATGTTTCTATGTTTCTATGAATGGCGGAGCAGACGTGATGGGCCGAATGGCATAATTCGGCATGGATTTATAAAAGGGTACAATGCTTGTGACGGTATCACACAGCACGGAAACAGGCCCTTCAACGTAACTTGCCCATGTGAACAAACATACCCCATCGACACTAGTCCCACCTGCCCGCGTTTGGCCTACATTCCTCTCCAGGGACCTGCCCAAGTTACCACAGAGCCAATGGCAGTTGGCAAATCCAGATGTCCCATGCACGTCACAATCTACTCGATGAGCGGACAAGCGGTTGAAAGTTAGGAGATCCTGAGAGGAAAGACTTGTAGAATACCAATCCCTTTAAAGGCACATGATGTCATTAAGTATCATGATTTTCCTATTCTATGCCCTATATCTCGCCCCCAAGCCATCTGCTCATTCCTTTTTGTTCATTTTTGGCACCAGCCACACTTTCGCTGCTTTAGTGAGTGGGAGGGCAGAATCATTGCAAGATCATCACAACCATTTTTATGGCTTGGAGCTTCAGTAATTTGTGGATGTTTAGTTTAGTATTTAGTTTAGAGATACAGCATGGAAACAGGCCCTTCGGCCCATCGAGTCCACGCTGACCATCGATCACCCGTTCGCACAAGGTCCATGCTATCCCACTTTCTCATCCACTCCCTACACACTAGGGGGCAAGTTACAGAGAGGCCCAATTAACCTACAAACCCGCACGTCTTTGGGATGTGGGAGGAAACCGGAGCACCCGAAGGAAACCCATGCGGTCACAGGGAGAAGGTGCAAACTCCACACAGACAACATACCAGGTCAGGTTCGGAAACGGGTCCCTGGCGCTGTGAGGCAGCAGCTCTACCCGCTGCACCATCGTGCCGCCTTGTAGGTAAGTTTAAAACGTTTCCCAAATCTGTCAAATGTAGCTCTTTGAGTTGGTGTAATTTGTGGAATTTTCTTTTGATGAGTATGTTGGCTGCTGCTCTCAATCCATTCAACAATGGCCTTGTTCAACAATGGATTTTAAATCTTAATTTCTCTTCAGTTTTGTCTGTGATGTCATCCATCGGTGAAGAAAGAGAGAAAATAGCCCGCCTTGATGAAGGCTCCTCATCGCAACCTGCTCCGGGATTTCATAATGTGTAGGGAGGAACTGCAGATGCTGATTTAAACTGAAGATAGACCCAAAAAGCTGGAGTAACTCCGCGGGTCAGGCAGCATCTCTATAGAGAAGGAATGGGTGACGTTTCGCTTCTCAACCTGAAGGAGGGTCTCGACCCGAAACGTCACCCATTCATTCTCTCCAGAGATGCTGCCTGACCCGCTGAGTTACTCCAGCATTTTGTGTCTGTCTTTGGAGTTTTTGTCGTGAGGATTTGTGTCAGAACACCTGGGGTGGCCATTTTCTATCTATTACCCAATCAAAGCTCATTGCTTGACACAGAGTGCTGGAGTAACTCAGCGGGTCAGGCAGCATCTGTGGAGAAAAGGAGCAGGTGATATTTCGGGTCGAGACCCTTCTTCAGATGTTGCTTGGGGGCGTTGACAGATATCAAGGTCGGGATAATCCATCTTCAACTGTCCCGCTGGTTCCACCAATAATTGAATTGTCGACTAGTTGTGGCCATTAATCTCTGGCAAACATGGAACTAAAGCACAAAGCTATTCAACCTCCCAGTAATTAAATATATCGGGACCGATAGGTCCGAAGTCATCGGTTTCCCAAACCTACCTCACCCACCACAACTTGTCTCTAATTTCTCATGAACCCTACGCCATAATATTGCCTCCTAGTTTAGTGTAGAGATGCAGCACGGAAACAGGCCCTTCAGCCCATCGAGCCCATGCCGACCAGCGATCACCCGTTCACACTAGTTCTATGTTATCCCACTTTCTCATCCTCTCCCTGCACACTAGGGGGCAATTGACGGAGGGGAGTAATTAACCTACAAACCCGCACGCCTTTGGGATGAGGGAGGAAATTCACGCGGTCACATTGAGAACGAGCAAACTCCACACGGGCAGCAACTGAAGTCATGATCAGATCCTGGCATTGTGAGGCAGTGGCGCTACCCGCTGCGCTACTCTGCCTAGATGTGATTTCATTACATTTGGGAATAATCAATGTTTTTCTCTTCCTCCATTCTGCATCGTAGTGTGTTCTGCGGTTTGCTGTTCATGCTGTTTGTGTCCATGTTTCTACCCTTCTGTCCACAGGGTAGTACCGTGTCAGGGTCATTACATAGCCTGAAGTAGCATCTCAACCCGGAATGTCACCCATTCCTTCTCTCCACAGATGCTGCCTGACCCGCTGAGTTACTCCAGCACTCTGTGAAACGTCACCTATCCACGTTCTCCACAGATGCTGCCTGACCTGCTGAGTTATGGTGCAGCAGCATCTATGGAGCTAAGGAAATAGGCAACGTTTCGGGCTGAAATCCTTCTGGAAATAGGCAACGTTTCGGGCCGAAACCCTTACGGGTTTCAGCCCAAAACGTTGCCTATTTCCTTAGCTCCATAGATGCTGCCTGACCCGCTGAGTTACTCCAGCACTCTGTGAAACGTCACCTATCCATGTTCTCCACAGATGCTGCCTGACCCGCTGAGTTACTCCAGCACTCCGTGTCTATCTTTACATTGCCTGCTCCAGATACTACAACATGAACACAGATCATTCCTGCATCCTCGTCAGCTGAGGGAATGCCCAATCAATGTCACTGCTCCTCAAAATCAAACCCTCTCCACAACCAAGATTCATGCTGCCTTCAACCACGTTTGTCTCACAGCTACTGGAGTTGCAAACTGTATTCCAAGTCCAGTTCATAAGGTCATAAGTGACAGGAGCACAATCAAGCCATTTGGCCCATCAAGTCTACTCCGCCATTCAATCATGTCTGATCTATCTCTCCCTGCTAACCCCATTCTCCTGCCTTCTCCCCGTAACCTCTGACATTCATACTAATTAAGAATCTATCTGTTTCTGCCTGAAAAATATCCACTGACTTGGCCACCACAGCTGTCTGTGGCAAAGACATGCAGCATTGAAACATAAAAAATAGAAAATTAGGTGCAGGAGTCGGCCATTCAGCTTTTCGAGCCAGCACCGCCATTCAATATGATCATGGCCGATCATCCAGAATCAGTACCCCGTTCCTGCTTTTCCCCCATATCCCTTGATTCCATTAGCTCTAAAAACTAAATCTAACTCTCTCTTGAACACATCCAGTGAATCGGCCTCCACTGCCCTCTGTGGCAGAGAATTCCGCAGATTCACAACTCTCTGGGTGAAGAAGTGTTTCCTCATCACAGTCCTAAATGGCCAACTCCTTATTCTTAAACCGTGGCCCCTGGTTCTGGACTCCCCCAACATGGGGAACATTTTTCCTGCATCTAGCCTGTCCAATCCTTTAAGAATTTTATATGGAGAGAAGGAATGGGAGACGTTTCGTCTCAAGACCCTACTTCAGACTGATCAGGTCTAACTCTCTTCAATAATGTGTACATTACTTACATGTTCAAACTAGTACAGTGAATCTCTCCTTAAAGAAAACATATGTGAACATTTTAAACAATTTTACACAGTCATTACAGATTCCGTCTGTTGAAAGCCTTCTTTAGAAGCATTGATCCACCAGTTACATTCCAGCGTCTCAAATTCTACTTGTTTCTTTCACCGATGTGACCTTTGGACTTGACTCATTGCTACACAATGACTCCTGAGTAGCTGTTGACTGTGTTTGACGTCAGGAGTTTATTCATCCACATACATTAGTTCCAAGTCTCCAGGTATGTCTCTTGCTGTCGTCACCAGAACCACATCAACACTTCCGTCATGGTTTCCAACACCGACTGAGCACATTTTGGAAAGCAGGTATGGATATCGTGATACAGAAAAAAAGGAACTGCAGGTGCTGGTTTACCAAAAAACCCCCCACTGTTGATTGAATGTGAGAATTAGAGCCATCAGACCAGTCGGAGGCGACTCAGAATGGGAACGTTAAAGAAATCCATAAAAAAATACTCTCTGTGGAGAACGTGGATAGGTGACGTTTCACAGAGTGCTGGAGTAACTCAGCGGGTGCAGCAGCATCTATGGAGCTAAGGAAATCGGTAAAGTTTCGGGCCAAAACCCTTCCGGGTTTCGGCCCGAAACGTTGCCTATTTCCAGAAGGGTTTCGGCCCGAAACATTGCCTATTTCCTTAGCTCCATAGATGCTGCTGCACCATAACTCAGCAGGTCAGGCAGCATCTGTGGAGAAGATGGATAGGTGACGTTTCACAGAGTGCTGGAGTAACTCAGCGGGTGCAGCAGCATCTATGGAGCTAAGGAAATCGGTAACGTTTCGGGCCAAAACCCTTCCGGGTTTCGGCCCGAAACGTTGCCTATTTCCAGAAGGGTTTCGGCCCGAAACGTTGCCTATTTCCTTAGCTCCATAGATGCTGTAGCACCATAACTCAGCGGGTCAGGCAGCATCTATGGGGAACATGGCTAGGTGACGTTTCACAGAGTGCTGGAGTAACTCAGCGGGTCAGGCAGCATCTGTGGAGAACATGGATAGGTGACGTTTCACAGAGTGCTGGAGTAACTCAGCGGGTTCTATGGAGCGTGTTAGCTGGGTAGAATGTATGGGTGACGTTTCAGGTCGAGACCCTTCTTCAGATTTCATCCACGTGTACATATCTCTGCTACCCCTTTGCTTGTTCTCAACCTGCCAGCGTGCGGTTTGTGCACCGTGCTTGGTGTTGGAGCGCTGACACATGCAAAGACAGGCATCGTTTGCATTGTTTCACTTTTGCTTTAAGCTTAGCTCGGTGAAGACTTCAGAACAGGTGCAGTTGCCCAGAGAGCAAACACAGCTGGGCGACACACTCTCTCTCTCCCTGCCTTCAATCAGATCCACACAAGCGTTCACAAAACGAACCTACTCAGCACCTCGTCACAAACCTCAACGCACTTTCTGCTGTTTTTGCCACTTTATTTTCGCGTTCTTCAATGTTACATCTTGCACTAAACCCAACACCCTTTATCACCATGGTGGGCCTCCTCCATGGCCAGAGTGAGTCCCACCGTAAATTGGAGGAGCAGCACCTCATATTTCGCTTGGGCAGTTTACACCCCAACGGTATGAACATTGACTTCTCCAATTTCAGGTAGTCCCTGCTTTCTCCCTCCTTCCCCTCCCCTTCCCAGCTCCCCCACAGCCCACTGTCTCCGCCTCTTCCTTTCTCCACCCCCACCTGCACATCAGTCTGAAGAAGGGTCTCGACCCAAAACGTCGCCTATTCCTTCGTTCTATAGATGCTGCCTCACCCGTTGAGTTTCTCCAGCATTTTTGTCTACCTTCGATTTTTCCAACATCTGCAGTTCCTTCTTAACCCTTTATCTCTGCACTGCGGAAGGCTTGATTGTATTTGTGTTTAGTTTGGTTTGGAGACGCAGCGTGGAAAACAGGCCCACACACCCACAGAATCCACGCTGAACATCGATCGCCCATTCACATTTATTCTGTGTTATACCATCTTTGCCACAAACCCGCACATCATTGGAGCGTGTGAGGAAACCGAAGTTCTCGGTGGAAACCCACGCAGTTCACGGGGAGAACGTGCAAACTCCGCACAGGCAGCATGTTTATGAACATTGAAACTGTCCTGACCATTGGCGCTGTCTGTGTGCACGGAGTTTGTACGTACTCCCCATGACCCACGGGGGTTTACTCCGGGTGCTCCGGTTTCCACCCAAACTCCAAAGACGTGCAGGGTTTTAGGCTAAATGGCTTCGGTAGGTTAATTATTCCCAGTGTGTGTGGGGTGGTGTTAGTGTGCGGGGATCGCTGGTCGGCGCGGACTCGTTGGGCCGAAGGGCCTGTCTCCGCGCTGTATCTCTAAACTAAACTCAACCTGTAAACAGTCACTTCTCAGGAAAGACACAAAGTGCTGGAGTAGCTCAGCAGGTCGGGCACAAAGAGTTACTCCAGCACTTTGTTTCTTTTCTGATAAAGCAGCACCTGCGCTTCCTGTGTCTACGTCTCGGGAACTTGCCCCAGCTAGTTTGCGTTCCTTTCTTTGGCACGTCGGCCAAGGACGGGCTTACTTCATTGTTTGAAGATGCCACAATGTGAAAGGGAGACCGAGGTTTCAGCCCAAATGGTCTCCCAGCATCTTAATTACCCAACGTTTGCTTTTTAAAAAGTGGAGTTTGTCAGATTTACCTTCCATTTCTGAGAAAAATTGTACTTAAAAAAAACCTGATATGTTTAAATGTAACAGCTCAGCTCGTGATTTATTTAACTTTGGAATATTGATGAATTGAAAGTAACAGCGTGGAAACAGACCCTTCGGCCCATCGTGTCCATGCCGACCATCCATCACCCGTTCACGCCAGGTCTGTATTATTTGATTATTGCGGATGTCAGAGGTTACGGGGAGAAGGCAGGAGAATGGGGTTAGGAGGGAGAGATAGATCAGCCATGATTGAATGGCGGAGTAAACTTGATGGGCCGAATGGCCTGATTGTTCTCCTATCACTTATGACCTTATGAACTGGACTTGGAATACAGTTTGCAACTCCAGTTGCTGTGAGACAAATGTGGTTGAAGGCAGCATGAATCTTGGTTGTGGAGAGGGTTTGATTTTGAGGAGCAGAGACATTGATTGGGCATTCCCTCAGCTGACGAGGATGCAGGAATGATCTGTGTTCACGTTGTAGTATCTGGAGCAGGCAATGTAAAGATAGACACAGAGTGCTGGAGTAACTCAGCGGGTCAGGCAGCATCTGTGGAGAACATGGATAGGTGGCGTTCTGTGTTGAGATGCTCCTTCAGGCTCTGACATGGCACTTCCCTGTGCTCCTGTTACTTCTGAACTATCTCACATTCTCATCCACATCCAACACACTCGGGCCAATTGATTTGCAAACCCGCGCGACTTTGGAGTGTGGGAGGAAACCGGAGCACCCGCAGAAAACCCACGCGGTTATAGGGAGAATGTACAAACTCCGTGCCGACAGCACCCGTAGTCAGGATCGAACCTGTGTCTCCGGCGCTGTGAGGCAGCAACTCTACCGCTGCGCCACCGTGCACCCCAAAAATACGAAACATACAGAGGACTGGATCGATAAACTATCGTTTCTGCGAGATGTTCACAAATCTAAATTATCCCCCCACGCACCCCCCCCCCCCCAACCCCCACCCACCATCCCCCCCCCCCCCCCCCCCCCACCCCCCGGACCCTCAGGGAAGATTGTTTCAACAACCGCAAAGAAATTCAAGAATAGAGAGCGGAATAACTGAGTAATGATGATTATTTACATTCAGTTGCAGTTTTGATGAACACTCTGCTATTCGTGTTATTTTTAAAAAATAAGTGAAAGAGATGTTGGCATGATGACAATTGCATGCACAACCAAAGCATCAACTCTAAATATAGCTGCTACAGAATTAGTGTTGCGTTGAATTTGACTATGAAAATAACAGTTGTGTTTCCAACACTCCAACACTCTGTGATTCTATCCAATTTTATCACTTCAGTATTCCTAAAGCCGGCAACAAAATAGAAAATCAAAATCAGATGTTATCACCCCCCCGTCAGAGAATGCGGCACAGGAGATCCTTCTTCCCTGTGGCTATCAAAGTGGCCAACTCCTCCCCCTTCTGTGGTGGGGTAGACTGAGACTGACTCCCCCCCCCCCCCCCCCCCCCCCCCCCCAATCTTTGCACCCCCCAATCCTTTCCACTTTAATTTCATGTTACATGTAACTTGTGTTTTATGACTGTAGTCAGATCAATTTCCCTCCTGGGATGAATAAAGCTCTATTGTATTGTATCTTCCCGCGTTGTATCGTATTGTATCATTTCCGTATCGTATCGTTAACAGGTATATTTCATGTCTACTGAGTTCAGGTCCTTTGGAACGTGGAATTAAACAACTGCGGGTCTCAGTTAATCTGTATTTAATGCACCAACGTAGCTCATCCCTCCTAATAGTCCAATTTTCTCGGCTGAGGAGATTCTTGGCTGCGTTCCCAGATGCAGTGAACAATCTTGGAAAAACCCATTCACTTCCAGGCCCTGGTCAAACAATGTTCTTGGTGATGTTCATTCATAACAAACCACGGTGAAATGTCACCGTGCCAACACTAACCCAGCAATGAGCCATTGCGAAGTGTGTGCAGAGCATCTACAGATATTATTGACTGAATTGAGTCACAGAGACACAGAGTCACACAGAGCAGAAACAGACCCTTCGGCCAAACTTGCCCACGCGGACCACCGATGGTGAATCTGTGGGATTCTTTGCCACAGACAGCTGTGGAGGCCAGGTCAGTGGATATTTTGTTTAAGCAGAGATAGATAGATTATTGATTAGTCCGGGTGTCAGGGGTTATGGGGAGAAGGCAGGAGAATGGGGTTAGGAGGGAGAGATGCGGCCTGACCAGCCCCTTACAGAGCCTCATCCCTGTTTTTGTATGCAAGCCCTCTCGATATAAATGGTCGCATTGAGTTTGCTTTCTTTACTACGGATACCCCACCCCCTTGGATACCCGGAGCAGTATAAGCAGCGTACGCAATAGAGGTAACTAGATATTCAGCACGGGCGCTGAGCTGTCTGAAGTGCCTCAGTGATGCTCCCTCACCTCTGTGACAGGTTGTGAGTTTGAACTCTCTTTCCCAGAGCCGGAGCGCATAATGAGACAGGAAGCTGACAACACACGTTGAAAATGCCACTTTGAGACCGTTACTACACTTGTTCTCTCCGCTAGCTGTGGAGAAAGCTGCTGATTTATTTGTTAGAAGAGTATGGATGTTCTTTCTTTTTCTTGACAATAATTAACAGTCGACAATTAACGGCCTCCAAGGAGATGATTTGTCTGTTTAATTCATTCATCGTCGTGGGACATTCCTCTGCATATTAGTTGAGTTTAGTTTAGAGATACAGCGTGGAAACAGGCCCTTCGGCCCACCGAGTCCGTGCCGACCAGCGATCACCCACACACTAACACTACCCTACACACACTAGGTACAATCTTACCGAAGGCCAATTAGCCTACAGACCTGCACGTCTTTGGAGTGTGGGAGGAAACCGAAGCACCCGGAGAAACCCCACGCAGGTCGCGGGGAGAACGTGCAAACTCCCTACAGAGAGCAGGGATCCCGTAGTCAGGATCGAACCTGGGTCTCTGGCGCCGGGAGGCAGCAACTCTACCGCTGCGCCACCTTGCCGACCTAATTTTTAGATCGAATACCCTGTCTGACCAAAACTACAGCAGGTAGATGAGTTGGTACGAGTGGCATCATATTTGTGAACTTTGTGGATGGGAAGTGTAGATCACTCATGTTATGAGTCATACTGTAGCTCCACCCACTAGTTTAATAGAAAGCTTCTCTTCCCTTTCTTTGCCAGCCTAGAGTTGTGTGTTAAGATGAAGTTACCTTCGCTGTAATACTAATAAAAGTATTTGGATCTTAATCACTGGCCGTGAGTTAAGTCATTCCAACAACAGATCCCAACAACATGGTGTCAGAAGTGGAATGGCTAGCAGTACCTGGTACTTGTCGACTCATATTCAGGATGGTTTGACATCGATTTTCTTAGCAGCCCCACTTCTCGGGGGGAAGTTTTAAAACTCGCTCGCCATTTTGCAGACCACGGAGCTCCTTGCATACTGCTATCTGATAACGGCAGCCAATTTACCAGCCAACACTTCAAGGAGTTTGCTGCACGCTGGGGTTTTCGCCACATCACCAGCAGCCCTGAATATCCACGGTCGAATGGACTAGCTGAGCGGGCTGTCAGGAGTGCCAAACAGATCATGGAAGGATCGTACAGAGCTAATTCCGACGTGTACCTAGACCTGCTCAACCTACGCAACATGTCGCGCGACCCCATCATGGGTTCACCTGCTCAACGTTTATTGTCGAGGCAGACCCGAGCCACGGTGCCTGTGGCAAATCAGACATTGATCCCACAGGTGGTCCCACCATCGGAAGCCCAGTCCAGGCTGCAGCAAGAGCGTGACATTCAAAAACAGTGGCATGACAAGACAAGCAGGCCGCTGCCACCATTAACCAAGGGGCAGGTGGTTCGTTTGCAAACTGACAAAGGTATCGGTGTAATTTCTGGAACTGCTTCTGAGCCACGCTCATGTCTGGTCAGTGCCGATGGTGGCACCTACAGGCGTAACAGACAACATATCGTGCCTGTGAATGAGTCGGCTCCACCTCCGTGTTATCCAGACCGTACAAGTGTACTTCCGTCCACATCCAGTGGCATCGATCCAGCACAACAACCCACTTCTGAAACGGCTGCTCTGCCAATGGCGATGCCTCCCGCGCCTGAGCCACAGTCCCCTGTTACATCACCGGGAATGCTGGTTCAATCTCCCTCACCAGTGAAGCCACCGGCTCTGACCCCCCAGTGGCAAAAAACAAAGATGGTTGATATCGCACACGTGCTGGTCGTGTTTGCGAGCCCACAGTGAAGTACCCGGGCTACGCTTGACTTTCCTCCAGCTTATTATCAATTACTATGCATGACTTATTTAGTCAATGATTTTGTGCTGACATTGAATTCTTGAAGAGGGAGGATGGAGATCAGTGTCACTCATGTTATGAGTCATAATGTGTAGCTCCACCCACTAGTTTAATGGAAAGCCTCTCTTCCCTTTCTTCGCCAGTCTAGAGTTATGTGTTGAGATGAAGTCACCTACGCTGTAATACTAATACAAGACTTTGGATCTTAATCACTGTGCATGAGTTGAGTTATTCCAACAACAGACCCCAACGACAGGAAGACCATCATCTCTAGGAAGGAACTGCAGATGCCGGTTTATACCGAAGATAGACACAAAATGCTGGAGTGACTCAGCGGGTCAGGCAGCATCTCTGGATAGAAGGAATGAGTCTGAAGAAGGGTCTCAACCCGAAACGTCACCAATTCCTTCTCCCCAGAGATGTTGCCTGTCCCGCTGAATTACTCCAGCTTTTTGTGTCTGTCTCCTGACCCTGTTTACATGAGGCTAAAAGAGGAAGGACTGTAGGGATTTCCGATTGAAGAGCACACATATTTTTTTGAAATTATATAAATAAACCAAGTCCATTCATAACTAATGAAGCACAAAGCTCTGTGGCAAAAAAAATCGTACATTTTGCATTTACCATTTAGGATGTCAAATCGAAAAGTCGCCACTGATTTGCCAATATATTGATAATTACAGAATAAAATGTCTAGATGTTTATCAGTTTATTGTGAAGATATTCTCTCCTAAAGCACATGCTCCCAGCAGACACACAAGAAGAATTATACTGCAACAGTCACAGTTAATTATTCAACTGAAAGGCAATATTTCTTACCTGGAAGCTAGACTATGAAAACATCTCATCACACAGGAACAAGTTTCAGTTTAGTTTATTGTCAACATGTCCCGAGGTACAGTGAAAAGCCTTTGTTGCGCGCTAACCAGTCAACAGAAAGACAATACACGATTAAAATCGAACCGTTCATAGTGTACAGATACATGATTAGGGAATAATAGACAATAGACAATAGGTGCAGGAGTAGGCCATCCGGCCCTTCGAGCCAGCACCGCCATTCAATGTGATCATGGCTGATCATCCCCAATCAGTACCCCGTTCCTGCCTTCTCCCCAAATCCACTGACTCCACTATCTTTAAGAGCGCTATCTAGCTCTCTCTTGAATGTATCCAGAGAACCTGCCTCCACCGCTCTCTGAGGCAGAGAATTCCACAGACTCACAACTCTCTGTGAGAAAAAGTGTTTCCTCGTCTCCGTTCTAAATGGCTTACCCCTTATTCTTAAACTGTGGCCCCTGGTTCTGGACTCCCCCAACATCGGGAACATGTTTCCTGCCTCTAGTGTGTCCAAACCCTTAACAATCTTATATGTTTCAATAAGATAGCCTCTCATCCTTCTAAACTCCAGAGTGTACAAGCCCAGCCGCTCCATTCTCTCAGCATATGACAGTCCCGCCATCCCAGGAATTAACCTTGTAAACCTACGCTGCACTCCCTCAATAGCAAGAATGTCCCTTAAATTAGGGGGCCAAAACTGCACACAATACTCCAGGTGTGGTCTCACTAGGGCCCTGTACAACTGCAGAAGGACCTCTTTGCTCCTATATTCGACTCCTCTTGTTATAAAGGCTAACATGCCATTCACTTTCTTCACTGCCTGCTGTACCTGCATGCTTACTTTCATAGACTGATGAACAAGGACCCCCAGATCCCGTTGTACTTCCCCTTTTCCCAACTTGACGCCATTTAGATAGTAATCTGCTTTCCTGTTTTTGATACCAAAGTGGATAACCTCACATTTATCCGCATTAAACTGCATCTGCCATGCATCTGCCTACTCCCCCAACCTGTCCAAGTCACCCTGCATTCTCATAGCATCCTCCTCACAGTTCACACTGCCACCCAGCTATCTGCAAATTGCTAATGTTACTTTGAATCCCTTCATCCAAATCATTGATGTATATTGTAAATAGCTGCGGTCCCAGCACCGAACCTTGCGGTTCCCCACTAGTCACTGCCTGCCATTCTGAAAGGGACCCGTTAATCCCTACTATTTGTTTCCTGTCTGCCAACCACTTCTCTATCCATGTCAGCACTCTACCCCCAATACCATGTGCCCTAATTTTGCCCACTAATCTCCGATGTGGGACCTTATCAAATGCTTTCTGAAAGTCCAGATACACTACATCCATTGGCTCTCCCTTGTCCATTTTCCTAGTTACATCCTCAAAAAATTCCAGAAGATTAGTCAAGCATGATTTCCCCTTCGTAAATCCATGCTGACTCGAACCGACCCTGTTACTGCTATCCAAATGTGTGGCTATTTCATCTTTCATAATTGACTCCAGCATCTTCCCTACCACCGATGTCAGGCTAACTGGTCTATAATTCCCTGTTTTCTCTCTCCCGCCTTTCTTAAAAAGTGGGATAACATTAGCTACCCTCCAATCCACAGGAACAGATCCTGAGTCTATAGAACATTGGAAAATTATCACCAATGCATCCACGATTTCTAGAGCCACTTCCTTAAGTACCCTGGGATGCAGACCATCAGGCCCTGGGGATTTATCAGCATTCGGTCCCATCAGTCTATCCAACACCATTTCCTTCCTAATGTGGATTTCCTTCAGTTCCTCCGTCACCCCAGATCCTCTGGCCACTACTATATCAGGAAGATTGTTTGTGTCCTCCTTAGTGAAGACGGATCCAAAGTACCTGTTCAACTCATCTGCCATTTCCTTGTTCCCCATAATAAATTCACCCGTTTTGGTCTTCAAGGGTCCAACTTTGGTCTTAACTAATTTTTTCCTCTTCACATACCTAACGAAGCTTTTACTATCCTGCTTTATATTCTTGGCTAGCTTACCCTCGTACCTCATCTTTTCTCCATGTATTGTCTTTTTACTTATCTTCTGTTGCTCTTTAAACATCACCCAATCCTCTTGCTTCCCGCTCATCTTTGCTACGTTGTACTTCTTCGCTTTTATTTTTATACTGTCCCTGACGTCCCTTGTCAGCCACGGTCGTCCCTTTCTCCCCTTGGAATCTTTATTCCTCCAAGGAATGAACTGATTCTGCACCTTCTGTATTATTTCCAGAAGTACCTGCCATTGTTGTTCCACTGTCATCCCTGCCAGGTTATCTTTCAAGTCAACTTTGGCCAGCTCCTCCCTCATGGCCCCATAGTCCCCTTTATTCAACTGCAACACTGACACCTCCGATCTACCCTCCTCCCTCTCCAATTGTAGATTAAACCTGACCATGTTATGGTCACTGCCTCCTAATGGCTCATTAACCTCAAGTTCCCTCAATAAATCTGGTTCATTACATAATACTAAATGCAGAATTGCCTTCTCCCTGGTAGGCTCCAATACAAGCTGCTCTAAGAATCCATCACGAAGGCACTCCACAAACTCCCTTTCTTGGGGTCCAGTACCAACCTGATTTCCCCAGTCTACCTGCATGTTGAAATCTCCCATAACAACCACAGCATTACCTTTTGCTACATGCCAATTTTAACTCCTGATTCAACTTGCACCCTATGTCCAGGCTACTGTTTGGGGGCCTGTAGATAAGTCCCATTAGGGTCTTTTTACCCTTACAATTCCTTAGTTCTATCCATACTGACTCCACATCTCCTGTTTCAATGTCACCCCTTGCAAGGGACTGAATTTCATTCCTCACCAACAGACCTACCCCACCCCCTCTGCCCACCTGTCTGTCTTTTCAATAGGACGTGTACCCTTGAATATTCAGTTCCCAGCCCTGGCCCTCTTGCAGCCATGTCTCTGTAATTCCCACAACATCATACTTGGCGGTTTCTAACTGAGCCTCAAGCTCGTCCACTTTATTTCTAATACTTCACGCATTCTTATACAACACTTTGACCTCCGTATTCACGTCCCCCCTCGCACCGCTCGCAACTGGCCCTGACCTTACTCTTTTATCCCTTGATTCGTGGAAGGTAAAGCCAGCAAAGTCCTGATCAAAGAGGGTCACCAATGAGGTAGATAGTAGTTTAGGACCGCTCTCTAGTTGTGGTAGGATGGTTCAGTTCCCTGATAACAGCTGGGAACAGTACAATGAGGTCTTAATGACAGAAACTTGACTAAGAGTAAAACGAGGTCTTGCGCAGAAACTTGACTTGCAATAAAACGAGGTCTTGCTCATAATGGACCTCAGAAAGATTGAACCGGATGACAACCAGAATGAGATGATTATCCACGTCCCACATGTATGAGCGGCACGGTGGCGCAGGAAGTCACCGGCTAGGTGTCAAAAAGTTCACTTTGTGGGCGGCTCCAACTCCTTGTGTCTCAGTAAAAGTGATCAATTCAGCAGGCAAATTAAAATAATATTGTCTGAAAGTGCAACACCTCACAGCTGGATACTTTAGTTGGCCACCATGACATCAGCCTATGGTAACGTGCTTTCAGTGGTTCAATGAAGCTTTATTTATAAGCTGTGCAACTACACAATGAATTTAAGAAGGAACGGCAGATGCTGGAAAATCGAAGGTAGACAAAAGTGCTGGAGAAACTCAGCGGGTGCAGCAGCACCTATGGAGCTAAGGAAATAGGCAACGTTTCGGGCCGAAACCCTTCCGGGTTTCGGCCCGAAACGTTGCCTATTTCCTTCAGGGTTTCGGCCCGAAACGTTGCCTATTTCCGTCGCTCCATAGATGCTGCTGCGCCCGCTGAGTTTCTCCAACACTTTTGTCGACCACACAATGAAGTTCTTTCTGCATATTTACACAGAGAGTTCTCTCACGCATGCTTCCAAAGTCCAAGTCCAGTCCGCGCACTAGCTCCCGGTTTCCGTTAGTGGTAAGCCACCAGGATTCGCCACCCTCCGGCTAAAGAAATTCCTCCGCATCCCCTTTCGAAAGGTACGTCCTTTTATTCTGAGGCTGCGGCCTCTGGTCCTGGACTCTCCCACCAGCGGAAACATCCTCTCCGCATCCACTCTATCCAGGCCTTTCACTATTCGGTAAGTTTTCGCTGCTGTCCCCCCCCCCCCCTCATGCGTCTAAGCTCCGTGATGCGACGGTGAGTCACGCCTTGGTGTACGCGGTGTTCTGCCACAACAGTGACAAATATTCCAAAACTGTGAAGTCGCACGAAGAATCCAACCTGGTGCATGTTTAGCAACCCAATAACCTCCTCCGCTGTACATCCAATCAAAAGTTAGAATTCTGCCGACTCAGAGTTTGAATCACCTTCCGTTGTTTTTTTTAAAGTTTTTTCTCTTGGAAACCGTCCAGTTGTGAGAGGCTGATATCAAAGGCAACTTACAAAACACAGCAATAAAGGGGGGAAAACACACGCACAGTCTCAATACTCTTCTTTGAAGGGCGATTAGAGCGTTCGTCCAGGCACGGCAGAATGTGGGACTGATCGGCAACACCTGCAGGCTCCTGCAAGCTGCACAAATAGTCCATGCGACTGTAGAATGAGGCACTTAAACCAGCGTGGGAAATAACCAGCGGCATGCCCATAATGCGGCCTCCATTCAGCATGTGTGAATTAAGGGACAAAAGTTTAGGGGCAACATGAGGGGGAACTTCTTTACTCAGAGAGTGGTAGCTGTGTGGAATGAGCTTCCAGTGGAAGTGGTGGAGGCAGGTGGATGGTTGGACAAAAGCCAGAAATGAAAAAAGGTATACGACCAAAGGAGAGAAGAATTATGAATTGTGAAGCCAGAGGAGGGAATGTAGGGGGAGGGGGGGGGGGGGGAGGGGGGTAATAGGTGCAGGTCCTGGTGGAGCACAGGGAGGGGAGGGGGAAGGAAGGGGGATGTGAGTGTATTTCTAATACAGATTGACAGATACTTGATAAGTACGGGTGTTAGGGTCATGGGGAGTAAGCAGGAGAATGGGGTTGAGAGGGAAAGATAGATCGAATGGCAGACTAGACTCGATGGGCTGAATGGCCTAATGCTGTCTTCTGACCGTCTGGTCTTATGAGTGCACCTGACTAGTTTATCTATAACGTGGTGAGAAATGTTCATTTCTCTCCCACTGAGTTAGAACAATCGGTGACTGTCAAGTGATTAATTTATCAGCCTGAGATTGACTTGGGTAAATATATCAACGATGTTGGCTTCGAAAAAACATTTTCCCTGTTCTTTCAGGAAATAATTAATTTCATGGATTTAATCGAATTCAATGGATTTAGTGAAACAACCTGATTTATAGTATCGTACAGTCACAGATTAAACCTTTCACTTATTCAAAGTCAATCAATTATCCGGCACAGTTACATTATTAGTCCACATTAATCCAAGATTACAGGGAACTAATCAGATGGTGCTTTAGATCTGCATTCTACGGACATTTCTTTCTTGATACAAGGACACCAAATCAGGCAATCCATCACCCTTACAGGTAGTTATTTAAATCTCCTATCTAATCAATAATTTCTAATAGGGATGAATGTCCACATATTTGAAACTGTTTCCATTTAGAACATGTGGTGGAATTTCAATGTTAAATCGAAAAGGAAATTTGAATTAATACGTTTTTAATTGGGTGACAGCGAGGTCAATGAAAGTGTGAAAGTTAGACCATCACACGTATTAAAGATCATTTTTAACAACTTAATAAGGAGCTTTTAACTCTATTAAAAATTAATTAGTAAATCTTTAGAGGTTATTTCAAGAGAGGTTGATTAGGGGAAAAAAAGCATTTAAAAGTCTCGATGCTTTTGAGCCTCTTTAATGCACAAGGACTAACGCCATAAATTCCATTTGCAGAATAAATCTAAAATTGTATATTAGTCTGAGATTAATGACTATGACAGTCTGAACAAGGGTCTCGGCCCGAACCGTCACCTATTCCTTCGCTCCATAGATGCTGCCTCACCCGCTGAGTTTCTCCAACATTTTTGTCCACCTTCGAATTTTCCAGCATCTGCAGTTCCTTCTTAAACAAGACAATGTAACCCTTACCATTACAGCGGTTGCAGTATATAAAATATTTCGGGTGCTTAAGTTTAAATTTAAATGTACAATACAATGTTGAATATTGAGACATTATGGAAAAACAAAGGCAAATGTTTTAATTAGAGACACAGCACAGAAACAAGGCCTTTCGGCCCATCGAGTCCATGCCGACCATCGATCACCCGTTCACACTAGTTCTATGTTATCCCACTTTCTCATCCACTCCCTACACATGAGGGGGCAAGTTACAGAGGGTCGATTAACCTGCAAACCCGCACATCCTGTGATGTGGGAGGAGACCGGTGCACCCGTAGGAAACCCACACAGGCCCAGGGAAACGTGCAAACTCCACACGGACAGAACCCGAGGTCAGGTTTGAACCTGCGTCTCTGGTGCTGTGAGGCAGTGGCTCTACCAGCCTGCGACCTCACAGGTAACCAGTTTACTGATTTTTAATTGTAAAGCATTGATATAAAGGTGTCACGAAGGCTATAGAATATTGAAATTCCATCTGACTTCAGATTATTGAACCTTTCCACTATAACTTGGTATTAATGCTGCAACTCACGTGTAGATAAATCTCCAGCACGTGAGCAGATATATCCGAGGTTATTGTGGGAAGCTAGAGAAGAAATCGCAAGAGCTCAGATAGAGATTGACAGTGTGAATGCACAGTGTTTTACCCAGGGTCGGGCAATCAAGAACCAGAAGACATAGGTTTAAGGTGAGAGGGGCAAGATTTAGTGGGAACCTGACTTGTTCAGTCAGTGGGGGATAGCTGTATCGAACAAGCCAATAGAGGAGGTACACACAATTGCTGGGGAAACTCAGCGGGTGAGTTTCCCCAGCAATTGTGTGTACCTTCGATATTCCAGCATCTGCAGTTCCCTTTTGAACACAATAGAGGAGGTAGTTGAGGTAGGTCCTATAACAGCATTTAAAACGCACTTGGACAGGTACATGGATAGTCATACAGTGTGGAAACAGGCCTTTTGTCCCAACTTGCCCACACTGGCTAACAATGTCCCAGCTACACTAGTCCCACCTGCCCGCGTTTGGTCCATATCCCTCCAAACCTGTCCTATCCATGTACCTGTCCAAATGTTGCTTAAACATTGGGATAGTCCCAGCCTCAACTACCTCCTCTGGCAGCTTGTTCCATACACCCACTACCCTTTGTGTGAAAAAGTTACCCCTCAGATTCCTATTAAATCTTTTCCCCCTCACCTTGAACCTATGTCCTCTGGTCCTCGATTCCCCCAACTCTGGGCTAGACACTGTGCATCTAACCGATCTATTCCTCTCATGATTTTGTACACCTCTATAAAATCTCCCCTCATCCTCCTGCGCTCCATGGAATAGAGACCCAGCCTAATCAACCTCTCCCTATAGCTCACACCCTCTAGTCCTGGCAACATCCTCGTAAATCTTTTCTGAACCCTTTCAAGCTTGGCAACTTGAAAGGTTTGTGCCAAATGTGGGCAGGTGGAACTAGTGTAGATGAGGCATCTTGGTCAGCGTGGTCAAGTTGGGCTAAGAATAACCAGGAATGGCACGGTGGCGCAGCGGTAGAGTTGCTGCCTCACAGCACAGTAACCCAGGTTCGATCCTGACCACGGGCGCTGTCTTTACGGAGTGTGTACATTTTCCCCGCGACCTGCGTGGGTTTTCTCCGGGTGCTCTGGTTTCCTCCCACACTCCAAAGACGTGCAGGTTTGTAGGTTAATTGACTTGGTGTAAGTGTAAATTGTCTCTAGCGTGTGTAGGATAGTGTTAGTGTGTAGGTGATCACTGGTTGGCACGGACTGGGCGGGCCGAAGGGCCTGTTTCCGCTCTATGTCTCTTACACTTACTGTAAGTCTAAAGCGTGAAAGAACAAAGTGCAGGAGTGGTTAATAAAACACACAGACAAGAGAATAGATCTACCTGTCTGCACCTGTATGATGAGCAAAGCCAATAGACAAACAAATGATCAAAGGACTGGTCTGTCTCAATGAAAAGTTGCTGATGAAGCTAATCCCATCGTTGTATAGATGGGCGACACAGATGTGCACAGTTTACCCAGATGTGCAAAAACCAACCTGATTGCCGTTATACGCCCACATTTGAGATGAAAACTAAACATGTTCAAAAATAACAGGTGATGATGTACGTGAATGCAGGAGCATCAGCTGGGACGGGAATAATTGCCCACATTTGTAGGTGCTGCCATCCAAATAACGTTGTGATAATTCTTTATCGTGGTTCTTCGTTGAGTTTATTGTCACGTGCAGCGAGGTGCAGCGAACAACTTTTGTTGCGAGCTAACCAGCCAACGGAAAGGCAACACGAGGTCACGATCGAGCCGTCCGCAGAGCACAAAAGAGTGGAGTCAAATACCGCGAAAATACAAGTAGGCACACAGAATGCTGGAGTAACTCAGCGGGACAGGCAGAAGTCTGAAGAAGTGTCTCGACCAGAAACATCACCCATTCCTTGTCATTCCTGCACATAAGGAACTGCAGATTCTGGTTTAAACCGAAGATGTTGTTCCATTGTTTAAAAAGGGGTCTAAGAGTAAACCTAGCAATTATAGACCTGTTAGTTTGACGTCAGTGGTGGGCAAATAGAGAATGGAAAGAATACTTAGAGATAATATATATAAGCATCTGGATAAACAGGGTCTGATTAGGAACAGTCAACATGGATTTGTGCCTGGAAGGTCATGTTTAACTAATCTTCTTGAATTTTTTGAAGATGTTACTCGGGAAATTGATGAGGGTAAAGCAGTGGATGTTGTGTACATGGACTTCAGTAAGGCCTTTGACAAGGTTCCTCATGGAAGGTTGGTTAAGAAGGTTCAATGGTTGGGTATTAATGGTGGAGTAGCAAGATGGATTCAACAGTGGCTGAATGGGAGATGCCAGAGAGTAATGGTGGATGGTTGTTTGTCAGGTTGGAGGCCAGTGACGAGTGGGGTGCCACAGGGATCTGTGTTGGGTCCACTGTTGTTTGTCATGTACATCAATGATCTGGACGATGGTGTGGTAAATTGGATTAGTAAGTATGCAGATGATACTAAGATAGGTGGGGTTGCGGGTAATGAAGTAGAGTTTCAAAGTCTACAGAGAGATTTATGCCAGTTGGAAGAGTGGGCTGAAAGATGGCAGATGGAGTTTAATGCTGATAAGTGTGAGGTGCTACATCTTGGCAGGACAAATCAAAATAGGACGTACATGGTAAATGGTAGGGAATTGAAGAATGTAGGTGAACAGAGGGATCTGGGAATAACTGTGCACAGTTCCCTGAAAGTGGAATCTCATGTAGATAGGGTGGTAAAGAAAGCTTTTGGTGTGCTGGCCTTTATAAATCAGAGCATTGAGTATAGAAGTTGGGATGTAATGTTAAAATTGTACAAGGCATTGGTGAGGCCAATTCTGGAGTATGGTGTACAATTTTGGTCGCCTAATTATAGGAAGGATGTCAACAAAATAGAGAGAGTACAGAGGAGATTTACTAGAATGTTGCCTGGGTTTCAGCAACTAAGTTACAGAGAAAGGTTGAACAAGTTAGGGCTTTATTCTTTGGAGCGCAGAAGGTTAAGGGGGGACTTGATAGAGGTTTTTAAAATGATGAGAGGGGTAGACAGAGTTGACGTGGAAAAGCTTTTCCCACTGAGAGTAGGGAAGTTTCAAACAAGGGGACATGACTTGAGAATTAAGGGACTGAAGTTTAGGGGTAACATGAGGGGGAACTTCTTTACTCAGAGAGTGGTAGCTGTGTGGAATGAGCTTCCAGTGAAGGTGATGGAGGCAGGTTCGTTTTTATCATTTAAAAATAAATTGGATAGTTATATGGATGGGAAAGGAATGGAGGGTTATGGTCTGAGCGCAGGTATATGGGACTAGGGGAGAATACGTGTTCGGCACGGACTAGAAGGGTCGAGATGGCCTGTTTCCGTGCTGTAATTGTTATATGGTTATATGGTTATATGGTTATAGACACAAATAGCTGGAGTAACTCAACGGGACAGGCAGCATCTCTGAAAGGAAGGGATGGGTGACAATAGACGATAGGTGCAGGAGTAGGCCATTCGGCCCTTCGAGCCATTAAGCGATCATGGCTGATCATCCACAATCAGTACCCCGTTCCTGCCTTCTCCCCATATCCCCTGACTCCGCTATCTTAAAGAGCCCTATCGAGCTCTCTCTTGAAAGTATCAAGAGAACCGGCCTCCACCGCCCTCTGAGGCAGAGAATTCCACAGACTCACAATTCTCTGTGTGAAAAAGTGTTTCCTCGTCTCCGTTCTAAATGGCGTTTCGGGTCGAGACCCTTCTTCTGACTGGTTCGGGATAAGGGAAACGAGAGATATAGATGGTGATGTAGAGAGATAAAGAACAATGAATGAAAGATATGCAAAAAGGTAACAATGATAAAGGAAGCAGGCCATTGTTAGTTGTTTGTTGGGTGAAAATGAGAAGCTGGTGCGACTTGGGTGGGGGAGGGATGGAGAGAGTGGGAATGTCGGGGCTACGTGAAGTGAGAGAAATCAATATTCATATCACTGGGCTGTTCCTTCCTACACAAGACAATAAGATTAGCTCCATCAATCAATTAGCTTCAGAGAGCAATATTAAAACAATGCCATGCTCAATCTTTCCCAAAGCTATGCTATAATTTTTATTTAAGAAGGAACTGCAGATGCTGGAAAAATCGAGGTAGACAAAAATGCTGGAGAAACTCAGCGGGTGAGGCAGCATCTATGGAGCGAAGGAAATAGGTGACGTTTCGCTTCAGACTGATGTCGAGACTCTTCTTCAGACTGATGTGGAGGTTCCCGCCCCCCCCCCCCCCCCCCCATGCCCACTTCAGTCTGAAGAAGGGTCTCGACCCGAAACGTCACCTATTCCTTCGCTCCATCGATGCTGCCTCACCCGCTGAGTTCCTCCAGCATTTGTGTCGACCTTATAATTTGTATTTGTTTTTTTAAATTCAAATGGATCTTTTCAAATCATGTGATTGCACTGAGTGATTGCAGATCCTCATCTATGACCAGCGCACAAGAGTTGCTTGGGTTGCCCGCCATCTTGAACATTGATTCTCTCAATCAGTCCGCTCCATTCAAAAGAGTGAGCTGAGGGATTCTCATAGATATGGGAATACCTCATAGAAACATAGAAAATAGGTGCAGGAGTAGGCCATTCGGCCCTTCAAGCCAGCAATATGATCATGGCTGTTCATCCTAAATCAGTCTCCCGTTCCTGCTTTTTCCCCATATCCCTTGATTTCGTTAGCCCTAAGAGCTAAATCTACTCGGTGAATTGGCCTCCACCGCCTTCTGTGGCAGAGAATTCCACAGATTCACAACTCTCTGGGTGATAAAGACTTCATGGGCTGAATGGCCTAATTCTGCTCCTTTCCCTTAGGAACTCGTGAATTTGGGATATTCAAAGTTTGGCAAGTCCTTGAAGAAACGCTGACTGAAGTGTTGTTGGAGTAATCTTCCTGCATTCACAAAAAACCCAGAGAGGACACCAGAATGCAATCTTGTGATGCTCAAGCCGATGACAACCCTGTTTCCGAGAATGTGAAAATTAATTAATTTCAATTTATCATTCATCAATGCTATTTATTTCGAGTGATATAGCACGGAAATGGGCTCTTTCTCAATACAATTATTTTTAAACAAAGCCATGCACCTTTTCAAGTGTGACATTTGAAATTATTTAAAGCACAGGCCAGGAATTAAAACACATTCAGAAATGCTGACGAGAGTTCAGTCATGTCAATGACTAATTCCATTTTTTTTCCCAAGTGAGGATTCTTCTGACACAAAAAAATATCAATGTATGCTTATGGGATGTACATGCTAATAATAATTCATTAACTGCTAAGTATAAATCAGCGGATAATTAACACCAGAAGTTTGACAAGTCTTGGAGATAGTAAGCTAAGTAAAAGGTAATCAACTTTCTGTTTAAGAAGGAACTGCAGATGCTGGAGTATTGCGTACAGTTTTGGTCTCCAAATCTGAGGAAAGACATTCTTGCCATAGAGGGAGTACAGAGAAGGTTCGCCCGAACTGATTCCTGGGATGTCAGGACTTTCATATGAAGAAAGACTGGATAGGCTTTTACTCGCTAGAATTTAGAAGATTGAGGGGGGATCTTATAGAAACTCACAAAATTCTTAACGCTGAGTTTCTCCAGCATTTTTGTGTAAAATTCTTAAGGGGTTGGACAGGCTAGATGCAGGAAGATTGTTCCCGATGTTGGGGAAGTCCAGGACAAGGGGTCACAGTTTAAGGATAAGGGGGAAATCTTTTAGGACCGAGATGAGAAAAAAAAATTTCATACAGAGAGTGGTGAATCTCTGGAATTCGCTGCCACAGAAGGTAGTTGAGGCCACAGTTCATTGGCTATATTTAAGAGGGAGTTAGATGTGGCCCTTGTGGCTAAAGGGATCAGGGGGTGTGGAGAGAAGGCAGGTACAGGATACTGAGTTGGATGATCAGCCATGATCATATTGAATGGCGGTGTAGACTCGAAGGGCCGAATGGCCTACTCCTGCACCTATGTTTCTATGTTTCTATGCTGGAAAATCGAAGTTGGACAAAAATGCTGGCGACTCAGCGGGTGAGGCAGCATCTATGGAGCGAAGGAAATAGAGACCCTTCTTCAGACTGCTTTCTGTATTGGCAATCATCGCCTTTTATTCTAACAATGGACTTCACCGTCAAATATAAAACAAAATAACTTTCTTTCCTCGTTGATCATGGACATGAATGCCCATTGGTTCTTCATCTTCCCTTCAATCTTGGTCCACCTCTCTCCAGCAAACTTTCACAGCCATTTCTCTCATTTATGGTGTCTTTCCTGGATTGCTAGGCATGCAGGTCCTCTCTCCCCTACTCCCTCTCTCTCCCCCCCTACTCTCTCTCTCTACCCTACTCTCTTTCTCTTTCTCTTTCTCTACTTGTGAGCGCCAGAGACTCGCGTTCCATCTTGACTATGGGTGCTGTCCGTGTGGAGTTTGCATGTTCTCCCTGTGACCGTGTGGGTTTTCTCCGGGCGCTCCGGGCGTTTCCACCCACATCCCAAAGACGTGTGGATTTGTAGGTGTAAATTCTCCCTGGTGTGCGGGATAAAACTAGTGTATTGGTGATCACTGCTTGGCTCAGACACACTGCTTCTACACTGTATCTTTAAACTAAACAAAACTCAACCCAGGGGAGGAGAGCCAGAGAGGCAGCATGCCCCCTCCTGCAGTCGTATTGCCATTACTGCAGTTAATGTGTGTAATCTCTGACAATGAGCAGTGGTGCATGCGGGCAGTGGTGCATGCGGGCAGTGTAGCACACGGGCAGGCTCCCCTTGGCCAGATGCGGGCGTGATCCCAGAGAGCGGTCCTGAACTACTATCTACCTCATTGGTGACCCTCGGACTATCCTTGATTGGACTTTGCTGGCTTTACCTTGCACTAGACGTTATTCCCTTGTCATGTATCTGTACACTATAAACGGCTCAATTGTGACCATGTATTGTCTTTCCGCTGACTAGCTCGCACGCGATGATGAAGGGCCTCAACCCGAAACGTCACCCATTCCTTCCCTCCAGAGATGCTGCCTGTCCCGCTGAGCAACTTCCAGCGTTTTGTGTCTCGCACGCCACAGAAGCTTTTCACTGTACCTCAGTACACGTGACAATAAACTAAACTGAAGTGGTTTGAATCAGGCCAGGTTTGGATTCAGCTGGGTGATGGGGTCTTCTGAATGTACCCTCCCCAAATGTGCCCGACCACATTTGAACGCTGACTAAACACTGCTATCGGTGAGAGCGGCAGAGGGTCAGATACACGCAACACTGCCGGGAACATGATCTCATTCTACGCCTAGAATTTTATCTGCAGATAATCTAACTCAGAAAATCAGTTAACAAGGGTTACCCAAACGCCACTGTGTTCTCATCAGAACACCTGCTAATTGTGGAAACAAATCTGCTTGCAACTCGCTTACATAAGGGATTAAACGCTGACTTCCGGCTAGAATATTCTTCCTGCTTTCACAAAATAATGGAAAGGATACTAATATGCAATCTTGTGATTCTCCCTTTAAAGACTACCCTGTTTCCGAGAATGTGAAAATTAATTAATTTCAATATATCATTCATCAGTCATATTTATATGGAGCCACAGAGCGTTATAGCACGGATGTAATACAGGGACCCAGGCCTCCTCCATGTCCGGTGAGCCCACACACAAACTGGAGCAACAGCACCTCACTGTCCGCTTGGGTAGCTTACAAACCAGCGCTATCAACAATTAATTCTCCAATTTTAGGTAACTAACCTTCAAACAATCCCCCCCCCCCCCTTCTCTTTCCTGAATCCCACCTAGACTGACACTCATTTCTGCCCTTCCCCCATTCCCCTTCCATCTGCAATCCTTCCTCTGGCTTCACAATTCTCACCTCATCCCTCCTCTGATCTCACTCCTTTTGTCTTTTTATCTCTGGCCTTTGTCCAACCATCTACCAACCAAAAGCCTCCATCACCTGTATCCACCTATCACTTGCCAGGCTTTGTCCCGCCCCCTCCTCTCTTCCAACTCTCTCCCCCTCTTCCGCCCCCCCGCCCCCCCACCATAATCAGTCAGAAGGGTCCCGACCCGAAACGTTACCTATCCATGTTCTCCACAGATGCTGCCTGACCCGCTGAGTTACTCCAGCACAGTGTCAGAGGTTATGGGGAGAAGGCAGGAGAATGGGGTTAAGAGGGAGAGATAGATCAGCCATGATTGAATGGGTCAAATGGGCCAAATGGCCTTGATGGGCCAAATGGCCTAATTCTACTCCTATCACTTTTGACGTTATGACATTGTGTCTTTTTTTGTAACTAGCACCTGCAGTTCCTTACACACTACACACTACTAATTGGCATGGACTATTTCATTGGCTGAGAAACCCTGAATGAAACAGAAGACTATGAGATCAATAGATTACTTCGCGAGTTCATGGGGATGTGGAGAGAAGGTGAATGATGAAAATGGTGGCTCAGTCAAGGACTTTGCCCAAGTTCATCTCCCTTGTGAATTCCATCAACTTTCCCAACTCGGTGCTTTTAAATAAGATACGCTGAATGTAATCATTTAATAAATGAATCATTATATTTCCCTCAGTAAAAAATTGATCATGCTTAATAACTCCTGGAGCAGGGCAATTTGTCGAAAACATTTCCGGCATGGTGGTGCAGCGGTAGAGTTGCTGCCTCACAGCGCCAGAGCAGGGAGGTTCTACTGCAGTTGTACAGGGTCTTGGTGAGACCACACCTGGAGTACAGGAGCAGGGAGGTTCTACTGCAGTTGTACAGGGTCTTGGTGAGACCACACCTGGAGTATTGCGTACAGTTTTGGTCTCCTAATCCGAGGAAGGACATTCTTGCCATAGTACAGAGAAGGTTCACCAGACTGATTCCTGGGATGTCAGGACTTTCATATGAAGAAAAACTGGATAGACTCGGCTTGTACTCGCTAGAATTTAGAAGATTGAGGGGGGATCTTATAGAAACTTACAAAATTCTTAAGGGGTTGGACAGGCTAGACGCAGGAAGATTGTTCCCGATGTTGGGGAAGTCCAGAACAAGGGGCCACAGTTTAAGGATAAGGGGGAAATCTTTTAGGACTGAGATGAGAAAAACATTTTTTACACAGAGAGTGGTGAATCTGTGGAATTCTCTGCCACAGAAGGTAGTTGAGGCCAGTTCATTGGCTATATTTAAGAGGGAGTTAGATGTGGCCCTTGTGGCTAAAGGGATCAGGGGGTTTGGAGAGAAGGCAGGTACAGGATACTGAGTTGGATGATGAGCCATGATCATATTGAATGGCGGTGCAGGCTCGAAGGGCCGAATGGCCTACTCCTGCACCTATGTTCTATGTTTCTATGTTTCTATGAGACCCGGGATCAATCCCGACTACGGGCACTGTCTGTATGGAGTTTGCACGTTCTCCCCGTGGGTTTTCTCCGAAATCTTCAGTTTCCTCCCACACTCCAAAGATGTGCAGGTTTGTAGGTTAATTGGCTGGGTGTAAATTGTGGGCTTGGTGGGCCGAAAGGCCTTTTCCCACGCTTAGTTTAGTTTTAAACTAAACGTGGGAAAAGGCCTTTTGGCTTTTACACTAAACTAAAAGTAATGAAACTTCACTCGGAGAAGTCTAACTGAGGTTTATTTTGGGCCCGAGCTGTGCGGATCACAGTGTGAGCTCGGATCCAAAATTTCTTGCTGCCGTTAATAATTTAGTAAAGTTCTTCCTAAGGCTTTCTACTGATGGTCCTGAAATGGATGCTGAATAAATATTGTTCGATTTGGATGTAGGGGAGTGTTTAGGATCTTGTCTCTCAGTAAAAGTGCATCTCACAGACGCACGGAACACAAGAGACTCTTTGGCCTCTCCTCAAAATTACTTTACCAGAGTAAATTTCAACGGTGTCATGAGATGAAAGTGGGTCATATTTGTAATTCAGCGGAGTTTCCTTGGAGAGAGAGGTATGAAATATTGAACGCAGGTTTGTAATGGAGGTGTATAAATTATGAACAGATATCTCTGTGACACACACACACACACACACACACACACACACACACACACACACACACACACACACACACACACACACACACACACACACACACACACACACAGCGCTGTTATAGGGACTTTCAACAACTGACAACTAATCGCTCAGAGTAACACGAGAGCGATGGTGAAACAGTGTTTGTCACAGAGTGTTCTGATTTACAAGTGGATTGTCCTCATTTGGCTCGAGGTTCTCTGAACTAAACTAAGCGTACGATGAGCGTTTGACGGCACTGGGCCTGTACTCGCTGGAGTTTAGAAGGTTGAGGGGGGACCTCATTGAAACGTACAGAATAATGAAAGGCTTGGATAGAGTGGATGTGGAGAGGATGTTTCCACTGGTGGGAGAGTCTAGGACCAGAGGTCACAGCCTCAGAATTAAAGGGCGCTCTGTTAGAAAGGAGGTGAGGAGGAACCTCTTTCGTCAGAGGGTGGTGAATCTGTGGAACTCATTGCCACAGAGGGCTGTGGAGGCCAAGTCAGTGGATACCTTTAAGGCAGAGATAGACAAATTCTTGATTAGAACAGGTGTCAAGGGTTATGGGGAGAAGGCAGGAAAATGGGATTAGGAGGCAGAGATCAGCCATGATTGAACGGCAGAGTGGACTCGATGGGCCGAATGGCCTAATTCTACTCCTATAACTTGTGAACTTCTGGCCCCACAAGGTCCCAGACGCTTCGATGTGCTCCTGCTCATAGTCACAGAGTGTGGACACAGGCCCTTCGGCCCATCTTGCCCAACATGTCCCATCTACGTTCATCCCATCTGCCTGCTTTTTGCCCAGATCCCTCTAAACCTGTCCTACCAATGTACTTGTCTAACTCATATTTGAAGGTTTACCTATATTTTATGCCATAGAGCTATGTGGCACGGGCACTGGCCCTTCGGCCCATCTTGGCTATGCCGACCAAGTGGCATATTTTTGCTTTCCATACATCTGTCAAATGTCTTTTAAAAATCATAATTGCATCTGTTTCCACAGCTTCCTCTGGCAGCTCATTCCTTCTGAGTGAAATGATTGCCCCCGAGGCCCTTCTTAAATCTCTCCCCTCTCAACTTAAGCCTGTGCCCTCTAGTTTTAGAATCCTCTGCCCTGGTGAGAGATTGTGATTGCATGGGCAAGTTGGGCCGAAGGGCCAAACAAATGGCCATTCTGCCCACAATGTCTGTGCTAAACATGATGCCAAGTCTATAACTTATCTGCCTGCACATGATCCATATCCCTCCACATCCATGTGCATATCCAAAAGCCTCTTCAACACCACTAATGTATCTGCTGCCACCACCACCACCGCTTGCAACATGTTGCAGGCACCCGCGACCCTTGGTACGACAATCCTTGCCCTGCACATCTCCTTGAAACCTTGCCCCTTCCACCAAAGAGCTGGACCCTCTAGTATTTTAATTTTTCCATCCTGGGAATAAGGTTCTGACTGTCCACCCTATCTGCACCTCTCGTCATTTTTATTGGTTCTAGCCAATTTGAGATTCCAGCTACCAAGACAGATGTGTACAGCAATTCGTTCTTCCCACGCACAATTAAAGCATGGAATAGTCTCCGCCCTACCATAGTTACCCAACCAGATACGACTAAATTTAAGGTAGCTCTTTCTTCCCAAAAACCCTTTCTGGTTTAAGTCCTGCCTCCACCACCTCCAGTTTAAATTCCATTTGGAATATTTTGGAGGACCAAGAAACCAAGAGCTAAGCCTTATTGCGATGACCTCTTGTTGATCTATCCAGTCAACAGCAGACACGGTACTGGCTGGATGGCAATGCCATTATGATGGATAAAGAGCACAACATCAACACGTTGCTATCCATCCAAAACCTCAAGAAATTGCAGCGAATTGTGGACGCAGCCCAGACCATCGCACAAACCGATCACCCATCCATTGACTCCATCTACACCTCATGCTGCCTCGGCAAGGCCAGCAGCATCATCAAGGACCAGTCGCACGCTGGTCACTCCCTCTTCTCCCCTCTCCCATCGGGCAAGAGGTGCAGAAGCGTGAAAACAAACGCACACCTCCCGATTCAGGGACAGTTTCTTCCCGGCTGTTATCAGGCGACTGAACCATCCTACCACAACCAGAGAGCGGTCCTGAACTACTATCTACCTCATTGGTGACCCTCGGACTATCTTTAATCAGATTTTACTGCCCTTACCTTGCACTAAACGTTATTCCCTTATATGTATCTGTAATCTGTGAACGGCTCGATTGTAATCATGTATTGTCTTTCCGCTTGCTGTTTAGCACGCAACAAAAGCTTTTCACTGTACCTCGGTACACGTGACAATAAACTAAACTCAAATCTTAAACATGTATGCACAGCACAAGCCCTTGCAGCCAATCTGGGAGCTATTAAAGTACGATTCACTGCCTTTGTTTCAGCTATAATTTTATTCCTGCAAGGATGAATTATTGTTTCAAAAAGTAGATTTTTATTTTATGATTAACTTTTAGTTTAGAGTTCCATGTTTGGTTACTTAAACCCTATCTGTCGGCTTGGAAAGCACAACGAAGAGTTATTTGTTGACAATGCCATTGAGGCCGATTTTATTTACCAGACAATTGGACAGGAACATGGATAGGAAAGGTTTCGAGGAAAATAGGCCAAACGTGGGCAGATGGGGCAGGCTTAGATGGGGTCGGCATGAACAGCTTGGGCTGAAGGGCCTCCTCCGTGCGGTTTGACTCTATGACTCTACATTAAATTGCAGTGGAGATTCATGACCATTGATTAAAAATGTTGGACAGTCACAAACAACATGAGCCAAATTTCAGCTGTATCTTTCCACGTACCTTTAGAAAGGAGATGAGGAGGAATTTCTTCAGCCAGAGGGTGGTGAATCTGTGGTATTCGTTGCCACAGATGCAGGTGGAGGCCAAGTCAATGGGTATTTTTAAAGCGGAGATTGACAGATTCTTGATTAGTGCGGGTGTCAGTGGTTACGGGGAAAAGGCAACAGAATGGGGTTGAGAGGGAAAGGTAGATCAGCTATGATCAAATGGCGGTGCAGACACCAAGGGCCGAATGGCCTAATTCTGCTCCTATCACTTTTAGTTGTCCTCACACTGAGAACATAAAGCCAAAGGATTCTACATTTAGTCCACCTGCTTGAATAAGGAACAGTTTAGTGCCAGTTTATTGCGGCATAGTGTAAGGGCTCGGACTGGCCTCTAAACAGCTCACTCATAGTTGTAAATAAGGACACAGAGTGCTGGAGTAACTCAGCGGGTCAGGCAGCATCTGTGGAGAACATGGATAGGTGACGTACCTTTAGTCTGAAGAAGGGTACCACCTGAACCGTCACCTATCCACGTTCTCCAGAGATGCTGTTCGACCCGGCACTTTGTGACTTCCTTCCTAAAGCAGCATCTGCAGCTCCTGGTGCCGACTCCCACATTTGCAGTTAGTTTTGGTGCTTCTACTAAACGTAGTTGCCAAGTGACTGAGTCAGGCAGGTTGATCTACGTTTGGCGCAGCCACAAACCCCATGCAAACCATTTTCTCTAATGAGGATGTCCAGCTCAAGCCAGGACCCCTCTTGGTAAAATATCAAACAGAGGAGGCTGGTCTGTCAGCTGTCTTTAAGATTATGTCTGCAGGCTTGTGAAGTGTTTCTTACACTTAATCTAAATCAATGCCAGCAGCGCATGGTTTTCAAGAAATATATCTAAACATTCTGTATGAATTTAATAATTCCTCATTGAAAAACAGCAGTAACATTTATACTCCACCCCATTTTCCTAAGGGAGTACCTTCTGGACACCAGCATTGCCTTCCCTATTGTTCACAGATGGACTCCGAAATGCAGGGATTAGATTTTGGGGAAATCTGTTACCTATCTGCTGACATTCCTGGCCAATCTCCCCGACTTGTTTTCCACTCACAGAATCAATTCCATCCAGCGATCGCTCTATAACGGTCGCCTGCTCTCGCAACATGTGTTATATTAATTTTCTGGAAAAATATCCGTGTTCAGAGTTCGTGTTCACACAAACTAAATGTCGTAATGAGCAGGGGGGGGGGGGGGGGGGGGGAGAACTCGGGGACTCCAGCATTAAAATTGGTTCAACTGATTTCAACAAAATGGTATCCTGGGATTCATATGTAAAATAAAACGAGTCCAAAACCAAAGGGAAATACTAAGCTCTACACACGTCAGTGGCCCTGAATTCACAAAGAGTAAAGCAAGGTACAAGGTTCTCACTTACCTGATGTGGGAGGCTGCAGGAGAGGATGAGAGGCTCTGGAAGTACATGTTGACTCTGATACCTTCTCGTTGGGTGATAAGGGGGCTGGTCGATGTTTTTGGAGGGGGAGAGGACGACCAGCCCTGTCTACAACACAGCTGGCGAACGCATTCACAAACAGCTGGACCATTCCCCTTTGATCAGATGGCTTTTGAACAACTAGGACTGTTTCCAGCAGCCGATGGCTGGATCTTGGGCTAATTAGCGCACACTACTTTGCTCAGGACCTCGCGGCTTTTGCCAAATGAACCAGGTGGGAGGCCAGGAGAGGCAAGGAACTGCAGGTGCGGGTTATCACACAAAGTGCTCGACCTCCCCTCAACATCTTCACAACATGGGAAGTTCTCCCATGATCTCACAGTCTCCCATTTCATGCAACTCCTCAGACATTGAAACTATCCGTGCCAGCACGTAATGCGTAGGCGCAAGGAACTGCAGGTGCTAGTTTGCAAAAAAGACACAAAATTGCTGGAGTAACTCAGCGGGTCAGGCTGCATCTCTAGAGAACGTGGGTAGGTGATGCTTCGGGTCGAGACACTTCTTCAGACTAGAGAAGGGGTCTAGGAAGAACAGGATTTCTCCGTGTTAATGACAGTCCCAAATCCTTGCAGTTCTTTGCCAAGTCTCAGGGAAGAGAACAAATACTGAGTAGAGCTCTCAGGACATTGGCCAATGCACCTGGTGGAACTAGCCCAATGGCTTCAAGGGAGAGGAGTGGCTTCAGGAAGAAGGTTAAGTACAAAGTCGAGATAGCAGATTACATAGAAACATAGAAACATAGAAAATAGGTGCAGGAGGCCATTCGGCCCTTCGAGCCAGCACCGCCATTAATTGTGATCATGGCTGATCATCCCCTATCAATAACCCGTGCCTGCCTTCTCCCCATATCCCTTGACTCCACTAGCCCCTAGAGCTCTATTTAACTCTTAAATCCATCCAGTGATTTGGCCTCCACTGCCCTCTGTGGCAGGGAATTCCATAAATTCACAACTCTTTGGGTGAAAAGGTTTTTTCTCACCTCAGTCTTAAATGACCTCCCCTTTATTCTAAGACTGTGTGGCCCCTGGTTCTGGACTCACCCAACATTGGGAACATTTTTCCTGCATCTAGCTTGTATGACTCACCCAACATTGGGAACATTTTTCCTGCATCTAGCTTGTCCAGTCCTTTTATAATTTTCTATGTTTCTATAAGATATCCCCTCATCCTTCTAAACTCCAGTGAATACAAGCCTAGTCTTTTCAATCTTTCCTCATATGACAGTCCCGCCATCCCAGGGATCAATCTCGTGAACCTACGCTGCACTGCCTCAATCACAAGGATGTTCTTCTTCAAATTAGGAGACCAAAACTGTACACAATACTCCAGATGTGGTCTCACCAGAGCCCTGTACAACTGCAGAAGAACCTCTTTACTCCTATACTGAAATCCTCTTGTTATTAGTTTGGATTTAAATTAATTCAGTTCTTTTTAATTGTGTTCCACTTTAATTTAAAGTTGGTGATTATTAAGAAAATCTGCCAGACCGTGATCAGCTGCTGGATCATTGTATTTTCCCAAAGGTTTGCAAAATAATGAACCAATGACACAATGGTCCCACATCACCTTTGACGAATCCCCTGCCTTCCACACCCCCTCCCTGACCCCCTCACTCTATTTTGTTCCCCTCCCCTCCTACTGCATTCCACCCCCCTACCACCCTCCCACTTCATCTACTGGGTCTCCTCCCCTCTTCCACATCTGGATCCAGCTGCCAACCATCCCTCCCACATCTGGATCCAGCTGCCAACCATCCCTCCCACATCTGGATCCACTTACCACCTTTCCTGCTTAATAGATTCCAGTATCTACAATCCTTGATGTCTCTACTTCAACTCCAGCCTCTGTATCTATCTAAAATTGGCTTTTGAACAGCTCTGCCCAAGGGCACAAGAAGCTGCAGAGACCACATCACACAGACCACACTCCCCACCATTGTAGATGTAGCCCAGTCCATCACACACACTACCATTGTAGATGTAGCCCAGTCCATCACACAGACCACACTCCCCACCATTGTAGATGTAGCCCAGTCCATCACACACACTACCATTGTAGATGTAGCCCAGTCCATCACACAGACCACACTCCCCACCACTGTAGATGTAGCCCAGTCCATCACACAGACCACACTCCCCACCATTGTAGATGTAGCCCAGTCCATCACACAGACCACACTCCCCCCATTGTAGATGTAGCCCAGTCCATCACACAGACCACACTCCCCCCCCATTGACTCCATCTACACTTCACGCCGCCTCGGGAAAGCAGCAACATAATCAAAGACGTGTCCCTGTCCCACCCCGGTCATTCCTTCTTCTCCCTGCTCCCGTCCGGCAGAAGGTACAGAAGCTTGAAAGCGCGCACCACCAGACTCAGGAACAGCTTCTTCCCCTCTGTTATCAGGCTTCTGAACAGAACTTCCTTAAGCTAGGGTGCTGTCCGATTCACCTCTACCCCATTGCGGACATTGGACTTTGTCTGTGGAACTGATGCGCTACAATGCTGAGATCTATATTCTGCACTGTGTATCTTCCCCTTTGCTCCACCTGTTGGACTGGAGTTTGACTTGATTGTATTTATGTCTAGTATTACCTTGATCCAAAGACGTACAGGTTTGTAGTGTGTAGGATAGTGCTAGTGTACGGGGTGATCGCTGATTGGCGCGGACATGGTGGGCCGAAGGGCCTATTTCCACGCTATATCTCTGAAACTAAACGAAAATTCCTTTATAAACACAGTTTGGTCTTACAATACATGGATGCCACAATAAAATTCAACTTCAAGTTCAGACATTAAAATATTCACAAGTGTAATCATCTCTGTAATGTTTGTTCCCCAAGATGAGAACAAAACGTCTATTTCTAACTGGTATTTGGTACAGTAATGATCGTGGAATGTAAGTTTGCATTCCACACAGTGCAGGATTATTGATGCCACACAAGGCAGTGGAGGCCAATTCACTAGATGTTTTCAAGAGAGAGTTAGATTTTGCTCTTAGGGCTAATGGAGTCAAGGGATATGGAGGAAAAGCAGGAACGTGGTACTGATTGTGGATGATCATATTGAATGGTTGTGCTGGTTCGAAGGGCCGAATGGCCTACTTCAGCACATATTGTCTATGGCGATAGATGAATCTAACAACGCATTTGACCTCTTTCATGATATTAGTGGGTGGGAGATTGCAACCTTCACGTGGTCCGCCCTGTTTCGACGAATGCAATCAACCCGGCGTGCACGTTCAAATAAGATCAAATAGAACAAGTTGTCCTACAACTTTAGGCTGTGCACACCATACGCATGAAGAAGATGATATTAGTATTTGTTTATTTGACAGTGACTGTACGTAATGAGCAACTCTATCTGTTGTTAGTCCCCCACGGTGCTTGTTGTGCAACGATCTATACGGGGGCGAGATTGTTACCAGCGTCAGTAGCACTGGCTTTCCTGTGAACATTCTTTACAGCGCAGTCACTACATTCGCAAAAGTAACTTGTTTAGTAAAGTGTTTTTGAGTTGTTTCAATTTGATGAGGGGCATGGAGCCAAGGTCTGCAGCTGTCTTCTTCAAGTCTTTTCAACTTAAACATGTTTTTTCACTTTGCTGCTTTTGTAATGATGTCGGCATGTTGGACATCATTAGATTGGTTTGTTTCTATTTCCAGGTTCTTTTTGCATTTGGAGAGAGTAATTCTTCAAGATGGTGCCGGTGGTGGGGCCGGAGGAGAGGGGAGGTGATGGTGAGGGGGCCAGGGATTCATTCCGATGGTCGGTTGGAGTGAGCCGCTGGAGGCCCTGCAGCAGCCTGGGCCTCGCCTAGATCAGCACTGCTGGAGGCCCTGCAGAAGCCTGGGGCTCGCCTAGATCAGCCACTGCTGGAGGCCCTGCAGAAGCCTGGGCCTTGCCTAGATCAGCACTGCTGGAGGCCCTGCAGAAGCCTGGGGCTCGCCTAGATCAGCCACTGCTGGAGGCCCTGCAGAAGCCTGGGGTTCGCCTGGATCAGCCACTGCTGGAGGCCCTGCAGAAGCCTGGGCCTCGCCTAGATCAGCCACTGCTGGAGGCCCTGCAGAAGCCTGGAGCTCGCCTAGATCAGCCACTGCTGGAGGCCCCACAGAGGTCGGGGACGAGCGCATGGATCGATCGTGGCCGACAGTGGCACAGAAAGGCGGTGGAGGACACCGACAACATCGCCAGGCCAGGACAGGCCAACCCCAGCAACTCCCACCCAGTGCGGTCGCCACGACAACGGGCCTTTACGGTCAAGTTAAGACTCTACATTTTTAAACACCAGAACTTGAAGGATTGAAGATGGCGCCAGACAGGTGAGGAATCTTGTGTACCGTCAGTGTAATCTACTATTGGTACACTCTTGTATCAAGTATGATTGTGATTATGTATAGTAAGGTTTTACTGAACGCGATGTAACAAAACAAATTTCACTGTACGGAGCTACATGGACAATAAAATCCTGTTGATCCTTTAAGAGACCATTGATATTGATGCTTCACGACATGTCCTCCCAATTTACAAGCTCTGGACCTATGTACAGCCCATACAACAGAGAACAGTACAGCATAAAAACAGGACCATCAGCCCACAATGTCCATGCCGAACATGATGCCGACCAACTCTTAGCAGCCTGTACATAATCCATATCCCTCCATATCCAAGTGCCTTTCTAGAATCTCTCAAATCTCACTATTTCATTTGCGTTCTCCAGAGATGCTGCCTGACCCGATGAGTTACTCCAGCACTCTGTGAAACGTCACCTATCCATGTTCTCCACAGATGCTGCCTGACCCGCTGAGTTACTCCAGCACTCTGTGAAACGTCACCTATCCATGTTCTCCACAGATGCTGCCTGACCCACTGAGTTATGGTGCAGCAGCATCTATGGAGCTAAGGAAATAGGCAACATTTCGGGCCGAAATCCTTCTGTAAATAGGCAACGTTTCAGGCCGAAATCCTTCTGGAAATAGGCAACGTTTCGGCCCGAAACGTTGCCTATTTCCTTAGCTCCATAGATGCTGCCTGACCCGCTGAGTTACTCCAGCACTCTGTGAAACGTCACCTATCCATGTTCTCCACAGATGCTGCCTGACCCGCTGAGTTACTCCAGCACTCTGTGAAACGTCACCTATCCATGTTCTCCACAGATGCTGCCTGACCCGCTGAGTTACTCCAGCACTCTGTGAAACGTCACCTATCCATGTTCTCCACAGATGCTGCCTGACCCGCTGAGTTACTCCAGCACTCTGTGTTCCATGCAAGATTCCAGCATCTGCAGATCCTGGTGTCACTATCTTAGTCCCAAATATGATTGGGTCCTTCATTGCCACCAGGTCAAAAATCTGCAACTCCGTACCCAAAGGCATAGGGGATGAAACATAGACAATTGGTGCAGGAGTAGGCCATTCGGCCCTTCGAGCCAGCACCGCCATTCAATATGATTATGGCAGATCATCCAAACTCAGTACCTCATTCAAGCCTAGTTTAGTTTAGTTTAACGATACAGCGTGGAAACAGGCCCTTCGGCCCACTGTGTCTGCGCCAACCGCCGATCCCCGCATACTAACACAATTTTACATTTACACCAAGCCAATTAACCTACAAACCTTTGGAGTGGAGTCTTTGGAGTGTGGGAGGTAACCGAAAATGGAGAAAACCCACGCAGGTCACTGGGAGAACGTACAAACTCCGTACAGGCAGCACCCCTGGTCGGGATGGAACCTGGGTCTCCAGTGCTGCAAGCGCTGTAAGGCAGCATCTCTACCTCTGCGCCACCGTGAGGGATTCCCCCCATAATCCCTTGATTCCGTTAGCCCCAGGAGCAATATCTAACACTCTCTTCAATACATCCATTCAATTGGCCTCCACTACCTTCTGTCACTGCAGAAGGATCCTCCGTAGAACAACTGTAGTTAGATCATAAACGCTGGCCTTGCCGACATAGACAGAAAGTTTAAATCTAGCTCTTGGTGCAAAAAGTAGATGATGTTCTGCATCATGTTTTAGAACATGCCTGCCTGTGAAGCTGGAAATCCCTTTGTAGTTCCCAGTGTGCAACCCAGGATCATGCCCGCGGGCCCAGCTGTGCAATGAGTGTACTTTGGATACAACCCAAACCGCCTCGTTATAAAGGTGGCGCATCAACAAACAAAGCGATCAAAAGAATGTACGACAAGATTCTACAAACTTCAAGAATGCACTCTGAGAATAGAGAAGAATGGGAAGTTAACAATGAATCTTCTTAAGAGCTGAAGTAAATAATATCACCCTGATTTAAGGCACATTATCATTTGGAATTCACGGCTTGAGTGGGAACTTCTAGTACTAATAACCCTTTAAGAAAGATGACAATGCACCTAGAAGTGGAAGGTGAATCACTCAGGCATTTCTTTCTGGACTTTGATCGATTGCTGCAACAAGCTCACATATTTGAAATATGTATTTTTGAGAAAAATTATGCTTGAAACTTGAATAATCTTTCTTCAGCAGAACTCCATTCCGCACGCCAGTATAAGAAATGATCAAAGATTCAAAATGTTTGGCAACTTTATTGCTAAACTCTTCCTGCATGTAAATATTTTTGACCAGCTGTTGTCTAACCAGCAGCATTCTTACCATAAGTTCACTTACTCATTGTCTTTTAAAAAAAAAAAGCCCAATACATTTATCACTTCCTATTTTTAATTGAAAACATATCAAATGGCATTAAATGAAAGCTTAGACAGAGCACACCAAGTGCCCTCCCCACGGTCATTCTTCTTCTTCTTTCGTGGCCATCTTCCATGTTTCAAATGTTGACTCCGCTGTCATCGTCCGTCCTGAAAAGGACGCAAGCTTCCGGCGACAATCAGTGGGAGCCGTCACTTGTTGCAGTAGATGATGGTGGTAGCAGAATTAGCTCGGGATACTTCCAGTTTCCAGCCCCGCGACGTGGACGCTTCTGCTATGGGGCCCCCACGGTCATAAGGAATAGGAACAGAATTAGGCCATTCGGCCCATCGTCTACTCTGCCATTCATTCATGGCTGATCTATCTCTCCCTCCTAACTCAATTCTCCTGCCTTCTGACACCCGTACTAATCAAGAATCTATCTATCTCCGCCTTAAAAATATCCACTGACTTGGCCACCTCAGCCATCTGTGGCAAAGAATTCCACAGATTCACCACCCTCTGACTAAAGAGACTAGTGTTTTCTGTGACTCTCAGGTTGGGCAGTTTGAAAATACTGCTTTGCCCTAACAATTGCTCCACACGGACTCCTCCTGAAGGCAGAACTGTTCGCTGCTGTGCAGACTGTGCTGGATTCACATATTCTTTGAAAAAAGGCAACAGAAGTTTGTTGCTGGGAACAAAACACAAGGCGCATCCACAGTGGCGCAGTGGATAGAGCTGTTGTCTCACGGCGACAGAGACAAGGGTTCGATCCCGACTACGGGTGCTGTCTGTGCGGAGTTTGCACCTTATAAACATAGAAAAATAGGTGCAGGTGTTTGCCATTCGAGCCAGCACCGCCATTCAATATGATCATGGCTGAACATCTAAAATCAGTACCCTGTTCCTGCTTTCTCCTCATATCCCTTGATTCCGTTAGCCTTAAGAGATCGATCTAACTCTCTCTTGAAGACAATGATCAGTGAATTGGCCTCCACTGCCTTCTGTGGCAGAGAATTCCACAGATTCGCAACTCTCTGGGTGACCACGTGGGTTTCCTCCGGGTGCTCCGGTTTCCTCCTGCATCCCAAGGACACGCGGGTTTATAGGTCAGTTGGCCCTCTGTAAACTGCTCCTCATGTGTACGGTGTAGAAAATAGGATAAAGTAGAGCTAGTGTCAACAGGCCCGTTTCAACGCTGTATCTAATTACTTCAATTACCAATTAGCTTTCAACTAGAGCACCAGTCAATATAATGTAGCCTAATTTGAGGAAGGACATTCTTGCTATTGAGGGAGTGCAGCGTAGGTTTACAAGGTTAATTCCCGGGATGGCGAGACTGTCATATGCTGAGAGAATGGAGCAGCTGGGCTTGTACACTCTGGAGTTTAGAAGGATGTGGGGATCTCATTGAAACATATAAGATTGTTAAGGGTTTGGACACGCTAGAGGCAGGAAACATGTTCCCGATGTTGGGGGAATCGAGAACCAGGGGGCCACAGTTTAAGAATAAGGGGTAAGCCATTTTGAACGGAGACGAGGAAACACGTTTTCTCACAGAGAATGGTGAGTCTGTGGAATTCTCTGAGGCAGGTTCTCTGGATGCTCTCAAGAGAGAGCTAGATACGGCTCTTAAAGATAGCGGAGTCAGGGGATATGGGAAGAAGGCAGGAATGGGGTACAGATTGGGGATGATCAGCCACGATCACATTGAATGGCGGTGCTGGCTCGAAGGGCCGAATGGCCTACTCCTGCACCTATTTTGTCTAAATAGTCCTTGTTAAAATAAGAGAATACCCAGTCAACCAGACAAAATTATTAACTTATTTAAAACAGGCTATACTCACAAATATTCAACTTGAGCCAGGTGTAGTGAAGATATCTTTGGTGGAATCGATCTGTGAAAAGCATTTTTTTTGTCAACCAGCTTCCACAGTTGCCTGTGTCTCTGTTACCCGGGCTAGAGGAGCCCGATATACCAAAGTTTTAATGACCCTACAGTTTGGCAAGAGAAGGGAGGAGGACAAGTCAAGAGTCAAGAGAGTTTATTGTCATGTGTCCCAGATAGGACAATGAAATTCTTGCTTGCTCCAGCACAACAGAATATGTAAACATAATACCGAACAGGAGATTAAAGTTCAGTGTGTCTATATACCATAGACCATATATACACAATAAATAAACAGATAAAGTGCAATAGTAATAATAGACTGTTTTTGTTCAGAGCTTATTCGATGTTGTTTAATAGCCTGATGGCTGTGGGGAAGTAGCTGTTCCTGAACCTGGATGTTGCAGATTTCAGGCTCCTGTACCTTCTTCCCGATGGCAACGGAGAGATGAGTGTGTGACCAGGATGGTGTGGGTCTTTGATGATGTTGGCTGCCTTTTTGAGGCAGCGACTGCGATAGATCCCTTCGATGGTGGGGAGGTCAGAGCCGGTGATGGACTGGGCAGTGTTTACAACTTTTTGTAGTCGTTTCCGCTCCTGGACGCTCAAGTTGCCGAACCAAGCCACGATGCAACCGGTCAGCATGCTCTCTACTGAGCACCTGTAGAAGTTCGAGAGAGTCCTCCTTGACATACCGACTCTGCGTAATCTTCACACAGAGAGTGGTGAATCTCTGGAACTCCCTGCCACAGAGGGTAGTCGAGGCCAGTTCATTGGCTATATTTAAGAGGGAGTTAGATGTGGCCCTTGTGGCTAAGGGGATAAGAGGGTATGGAGAGAAGGCAGGTACGGGATACTGAGTTGGATGATCAGCCATGACCATATTGAATGGCGGTGCAGGCTCGTAGGGCCGAATGGCCTACTCCTGCACCTAATTTCTATGTTTCTCAGGAAGTAGAGGCGCTGATGTGCTTTCTTTATAACTGCATCAGTGTTCTCGGACCAGGAAAGATCTTCGGAAATATGCACGCCCAGGAATTTGAAGCTCTTGACCCTCTCCACCATCGTCCCGTTGATATAAACATGATTGTGGGTCCTTATCCTACCCCTTCCAAAGTCCCAAATCAGTTCCTTGGTTTTGCTGGTGTTGAGAGCCAGGTTGTTGTGCTGGCACCATTTGGTCAATCGGTCGATCTCACCAATGATGAAGGAGGAATGACTGAGTTGGGACTTGCCCATATCCCTCTAAACCTTTCCAGTCCATGTACCTGTCCAAGTGTCATTTAAATGTTGTTATAGGACCTGTCCCAACTGCCTCCTCTGGCAGCTTGTTCCGCACACCCACCACCATCTGTGAGAAAAAGTTGCTTCTCATGCTCCTATTAATTGTTGCCCCACTGGCCTTAAACCCATGTCCTCTGGTTCCTGCTTCCACTATTCTGGGTCAGTAATAACATAAAAATATTCTCAACTTAAATGCACCCGGCCAAGCCACAAACTACTTCTAGATTTTACCCAAATATGATGAAATCTTGATGAAGATGTAAATGAGATTGTTACAGAGATGGAAAGAGTGACAAGCACAAACGGTCCACTAGGTGTAAACATTTAAAGTATTACCAGACCAAGTGGGACCCGTTGGGTCCTGTCCCCTCAACGCACAGTTGCGAGGGGAGGGGGCGGCCTGCAGCGTCACACACACACTAACCACCCACCCCCAACCACACACACTATCCACACTTGATATTATATTAATATTATTTATTCACTCCTTTTACCCCCATGCCCCACCCTATCCACTCACGCATAGCCCCTAACTCGCAGGCGCGGCTAGAGAGGTAGAGGGATAGAGAGGGTCAGAGGCACAGAGAGGCACATACAGAGGGACACAGAGGCAGGAGAGCTTGCTGCCATTTGGATCTGGAGTTTCCGGATGTCCGCTGCCTTTCGGAGCTGGAGTTTCCGATTTGCAGCGTCTTTTGGGTTAACGCAACTTGTCAGCTGCTTTAATCCAGAGCTGGGGAGGGGGGGGCTGGGCCACAAGCAAAGGCATTGTGACATCATCAGCTCGCTTCAGCAGTTAGATTTTAAAAAGATGTCAGATTGGTGAACAATTTTAGTAGAAAAACTCGGGGAAATAATAAATCAAATTTCTTCCGGAATATGTAAATATTTCACCGTTACCGCATCAACTTTTCGAGATGTGAATCGCACGTGAAATGACACACACACACCAGGCACGTGCCATCAGGGTAGGCACTGCCTACCCTGACTAAAATTATAAAATGATGATTATTAAATATAAAGTAAAGGCACGGGAGAATTATGCCTACCTAAGAGATCGATCTCTTAATTCTCCGTGCCTTTCATGTGCAGTACATGTAATACGGGAAGGTGTGTGCAGCCCGCGTGCCGTGGACGCTGCTTCAAGCCGTCAATTTCAAGCGGAGCTGAAGGCAGCCGAAATTCTGCCTTTGTAGCGTGGACTGTGTACTGCGCATGCGCAGCTCAAGCCGCTGTAAAGTGGGAAGCGGCTGTAAAAGGACAGCGCCGCTGGGGGTGGGGAGAGCTCCTTTCACAGCGTGTGGGGAGTCTGGCCAGGGGTAAGGTTGCAGGAGGGCAGGAGCGTTGAGAAGGAGGGGGTCGGGATCATGCCAGAGCAAGCAGCTCAAGAGCGGGTCAGCGGGGGATGGATAACAGGACAGCGGGCGGTGGAGCTTACTCCATGTGTCAGTGCGAGTAACCTCAATTGGTCCCTTGTTCGCGCTGACACAGGAGTGTCCACTGCCCGCTGTCCTGTTATCCATCGCCTGCTGACCCACAACGCTCTATGATCTTTGCGCTTGAGCTGGTTCCCTCACTGTTTAGATGGAAAGCACTGCCAGAGGTAAGCGGGTCCGGCAGAAAGCGCTGAGGTCCCGGAGGCCGCTCGTAGCCACCCGAACTGCTTCCCTCCCCGGCCACAATGCGGTGGCTCCGTGCCCGGAGCGCCGCGGCAGCAGTGAGTTGCTGGCATGATCCCCGACCCCCTCCTTCTCAACGCTCCTGCCCTCCCCGCAACTTTAGCCCTGGCCAGACTCACCACGCACTGTGAAAGGAACTCTCCCCCCAATTGGTCCCTTGAACTAGTATTGTCCTTCAATAAGATCACACCTGATTCAACTTGTCCCGGTGTGCTCCCGTTTTTCCCCACCATCTTTCCACCTGCCGTCACCCTCCACCCCCACCCATTCCGTAATTCAGAATGATAGAGATTTGGAAGCCTTGGGCAAATTGAATTGTTACTTTCTTTATTTTTACGGAGAGAACCATCTGCGCATGCTCGGTTTAAGATTTTTTTTAAAGCCGACTGACTGCCTACCCTGAGTAAATACTCATTGCACGTGCCTGACACACACCCACACACAGTTTATATAATATATGATATCAATGGGTCGATGGTGGAGAGGGTAAAAAAGTTCAAATTCCTGGGCGGCCATATTTCCAAAGATCTTTCCTGGACCCAGCATACTGATGCAATTATAAAGAAAGCACATCAGCGCCTTTATTTCCTGAGAAGATTATGGAGACTCAGTATGTCAAAGAGGATTCTCTTGAACTTCTACAGGTGCAGAGAGCATATTGACTGGTTGCATCGTGGCCTGGTTCTGCAACTTGAACATCCAGGAGCGGAAAAGACTGCAAAAAGTTGTGACCACTGCCCAGTCCATCACTGGTTCTGACCTCCCCATCATCGAAAGGATCTATCGTCATCGCTGCCTCAAAAAGGCAGCCAACATCATCAAAGACCCACACCATCCTGGCCACACACTCATCTCTCCGTTACCATCGGGAAGAAGGTACACGAGCCTGAACATCCAGGTTCAGGAACAGCTTCTTCCCCACAGCCATCAGGCTATTAAACACAACATCGAATAAGCTCTGAAGAAAAACAGTCTATTATTACTATTGCACTTTATCTGTTTATTTATTGTGTATATATATATATATGGTCTATGGTATATAGACACACTGAACTTTAATTTCCCGTTCGGTATTATGTTTACATACTCTGTTGTGCTGGAGCAAGCAAGAATTTCATTGTCCTATCTGGGACACATGACAATAAACTCTCTTGACTCTTGACCTGTCCTCCTCCCTTCTCTTGCCAAATTGTAGGGTCATTAAAACCTTGGTATATCGGGCTCCTCCAGCCCGGGTAACGGAGACACAGGCAACTGTGGAGGCTGGTTGACAAAAAAGGCACAGGAGCCTGGAAACTGTAACGTCCAGGTTCAGGAACAGTTCCTTCACTACTGCCGTCAGGCTATTAAACACAACAACAAATAACTACAACAGATTATTATTGCACTATTTATTTGTTATTTATTGAGTATGTGTGCATGTGTATATATACACACTGAACTTTTTTTTCTCCCGTTATGTACTATATTTACATATTCTGTTGTGCTGCAGCAAGTAAGAATTTCATTGTCTTATCTGGGACATATGACAATAAAACTCTCTTGACTTGACTCGATGCCTAATGAGATAATAGACACATGGCATCCTATGGATTAACTGAGAAAGTATCCAGTCAGATTAAAATTTGTTTATTGTTTGGACACAAGACACTATTTTACAAAAAAAGTTATTTTCTATATACATGCACAACAATCAAGACGGCTTCAGTAATGATAGCTTTTGAAGGAAATAAATTCCAACCCTACGTTTTCTACACCTTCACATTACATCTGATGAGTTGGTCCAGAGATGCAGGTATGAATGAATGCACTACATGACCTACATCTGTTCAATTGTACTGCCTGGATCTTAAACGACTGCGTTTGGCAACGTTATTTATGAGGCCTTTGTAAATGAGGTCTCCGTCATTAACGTGACTGCTTCTGGCCAAGTAGCTGTGGGATTGCCCTGTAAATATAAGATTGCAAAATTAGCACTGGGTTAAAGCAATCCAAAAATTTCACATTAAAAAAAAAGTACACACCAAACCTCAGATTCAACATTAAAGCCTCTTGGTTTTCACCTGCCACATTCAAATATGGTTGGTTCTAAATCAGACGTGGATGAAGCATAGTTATTCCTGCTACACACAGAACTAGACCACGGATACCTTGAACAAAACAATGTATCAGAGTTGAAGAAAGGTCCTGATTCAAAACGTCACCTATCCATGTTCTCCATACAGATGCTGCCTGACACGCCTGAGTTACTCCAGGCACTCTTGTGGAACGTCACCTCTCCGTGTTCTCCACAGATGCTGCCTGACCCGCTGAGTACTCGCAACTCTGTGACAACGTCTACCTATCCGTGTTCTCCACAGATGCTGCCTGACCCGCTGAGTACTCCAGCACTCTGTGAAAACGTCACCTATCCCTGTTCTCCAGAGATGCTGCCTGTCCCGCTGAGTTCCTCCAGCACTCTGTGAAACGTTCACCTATCCATGTTCTCCAGCGATGCTGGCCTGTCCCGCTGAGTTACTCCAGCACTGTTACACAATATCCCATCCTCTGCCTTAATTTAACAATGAACATACAGAGATGCACACTTTTAACTGCAGGCTCCCTTAAACTAGTTAACCTAACTTAACGGGCTTTTAACTGCTGTTTCCAAGTCAGCCGTATGGAGTTGTGAAAGAATTGGTTTACACTTGCCGTGGGGTTGATGAATGGCAACAGGACGGCACATCTTGTACGCAAACGTCTTTTGCTTGCAGGAAAGCCCCAGATTGCTCATCGCTTTGGGCGGGATTCTGCATAGAGAAGAAGATTGTTAATCTAACATTTATAACAATTCCAGCATGGAAACAGGCCATCTCGGCCCTTCTAGTCCGTGCCGAACACTTACTCTCACCTAGTCCCATCTACCTGCGCTCAGACCATAACCCTCCATTCCTTTCCCGTCCATATACCTATCCAATTTGTTTTTACATGATAAAATCGAACCTGCCTCCACCACTTCCACTGGGAGCTCATTCCACACAGCTACCACTCTCTGAGTAAAGTAGTTCCCCCATGTTACCCCTAAACTTCTGTCCCTTCATTCTCAAATCAAATAATGATCTTTGAATCGCCCCCGATATGCATTTCTAAGAAAAGAGGCAGAGAAAATGAAAAACTAGACAGCTAGGGTATCATTTAGTTTAGATTGGAGATGTAGCATTAAAACATGCCTTTCGGCCCGTTGACAATAGTTAGAAACATAGAAAATAGGTGCAGGAGTAGGCCATTCGGCCCTTCGTGCCTGCACCGCCATTCAATATGATCATGGCTGATCATCCAACTCAGTATCCTGTACCTGCCTTCTCTCCATACCCCCTGATCCCTTTAGCCACAAGGACCACATCTAACTCCCTCTTAAATCTAGCCAATGAACTGGCCTCAACTACCTTCTGTGGCAGAGAGTTCCACAGATTCACCTCTCTGTGTAAACTGTGTTCTACATTATCCCAAGTACACACCCACTCAATACACGCTAGGAGTCATTTACAGAGGGCCAATTAACTTACAACCGTTGCGAGGTACGGGAAAACTAGAGCACCCGGAAGAAGTACACGCAGTCACAGGGAGAACGTGCAAACTCCACACTGACAGCAGCAGAGGTCAGGATCGAACCCGGGTCTCTGGCTCTGTGAGGCAGCGGGTCTACCCGCCGCGCCACCGCGCCTACCACGAGACAGGTAGTGTAATTTACAATTAAAATATTGATTACGATTTAAAATTCTCGACTTGCCCTGCAGATTTTCTCTTTCTCCGAGCAGCAGAGGTTAAAGACATATAAGAAGGCTTGCCGTTGGTTTCACTTGTCGACAGCAACGAAGGTAGACCCAGCCTACAATTATACATGAAATACTGATCACAAAATGGAAACAAGTTTTCATATAGGACACAGAAACAAATATATATTTACCTTCAACCAATTACTTTATATTTCATATTTAGAGTCACAGTCATACAGCCCCTTCGGTCCAATGCCGATGGCAACCAAGATGCCCCATCTACACTAGTTCCACCTGCCCACGTCCCTCTAAACCTTTCCCGTCCATGTACCTGTCCAAATGCCTTTTAAATTGTTGCTTATAGTACCAAATTATTTTTACTTTTAGGAAACCAGTCCATGAATAAAACAAGCAGAAACCCAAATTGATATAAGCAAGAAGCAAGAAATAAGATTTTACTTGCAACTTAAAGCAAAAGCAGTTTGATGTATAGTGTCTCCCCATTCTGGTTTGGCTCAGTCACCAAGCACAACATCCGGAGGCTGCAGCGAATCGTCCGATCAGCAGAGAAGGTTATTGGCTGCAACCTTCCCTCCATTGACGAACTGTACACTGCAAGGGCCAGGAAGCGAGCGGGTAAGATCATCTCTGACCCCTCTCACCCTGGCCACAAACTCTTTGAATCACTTCCCTCTGGAAGGCGACTCCGGACTGTCAAAGCTGCCACAGCCTGACATAAAAACAGCTTTTTTTCCCACGAGTAGTAGCTCTACTCAATAACCAAAAATCTGTAGCCTCCTTTTGCTCTGGTATTTTATTTAATTCACATGTTTAATCGATAATGTTTTATTATTAATATTTTATGTGTCATTCGTAACCGTCACTGTATGTCATGTTGTCACTTGTGGGCGGAGCACCAAGGCAAATTTCTTGTATGTGAATACTTGGCCAATAAACTTATTCATTCATTCATTGGTGCAGTACAGTCATACGTCAGTGTACAAGTGCAGTCTCATTTCTTTGAGAAGGCTGGTCTAAGAGGTGAAGAAGCATTTCAAATTTCAACTTGTGCTTCCGACATCTAATGCTGACTGCATTTGAAATTTGGAAATCATATGCACAAGTGTCAAAATTAATAGACTTATGTTTGATCTGTTATTTTTATTCAGGACTTTGCAAGTTGGTTGCTCAGCACAAAGCAAAAGAGAGGCTACCATGGGCATGCAAACGAGATGCAAATATCATCTTGCTGGGGATCAGTGATGTTAGACCACAGATATTCTGTACTCTCATTCACACTCTTCACATCAAACATCTTCCTTTTCTAAGACAGACACAAAATGCTGGAGTAACTCGGCGGGACAGGCAGCATCTCTGGAGAGAAGGAATGGGTGACGTTTTGGATCGAGACTTCTTCAGACTGGTTAGGGATAAGGGAAATGACGTGATGTAGTGGTCGGATTGTGATTTGTCAAGAGTTTTAGGGCACTGTAATCTCTGGAATAGCACCATGCAAGGCTGGAACAATAAACAATAGGTGCAGGAGTAGGCCATTCGAGCCAGCACCACCATTCAATGTGATCATGGCTGCTCACCCACAATCAGTACCAATCAACACATTGAAGCAAAGTGTAAATAAGGCTGGAAAGCAAACCTTTGCAGAAAGCTTTTGTGATGTGTGGATTGCTTGCGTGACAGGATGTGATCAGTGACTGTATCGGTCTCACTCGGAAATGGATGTTGAGTTCTTGCACCCAGCGCAGACTGGCGGCTTTCTTCCGAATCGTACGCGACGCTTGTCACATTCTCATCCTCCTTCCCAGGGACAGAGTTTTCCACGTCGCTCAAATCCTTCTCCAATGCCTCAACGTGGCAACCTGCTTTGTGGAACAGCACGCCTGTGCTGGGTAGCTGACAGGGAACGTGATCAGTGTCTCTGCAGGCCTCTGGTGTGTACGATATAGAAGCAAAGCCTTCTTTGATGAGGAGATCATCCTGCTGAGCTGAGCAGGGGGCTGGTGTGGCGCGATCGACCAAACTGCTGCAAGTTAGCGACTGCTCCAGTCTTCGTCTGGAGGTTTTGCAAGTCAATATCCTGCCTTCTTTCTTCATTGATGGTGGATTTTCCTTTGATTCTGTGGCAAGGAAAGTTCCAAAAATACATTAGCCATCGGTTAAAAAAAAAATCTTATTTAGACAGGAAGATTAAGAATAATTCCACATGGAGCAGCATTAATTTCCCAACATGCTGAAGATAGAAGCAACATTTAGTGCAGTCAAAGATACCCGTACACACAGAGCAACAATCTATCTGCTGGAGCATCCTCTATGGAGGGAAACAGACAGTGGTGATTTGGGTCAGAACCCTTCCTCTGGATTGAAAGAGTAGAGAGGGGAGGTAGCCAGGATAAAGGTGGTAAGTTGTATAACACGCTGGTGAGGCCACATTTGCCATGGGAAAGTTGTTGTTTTGCTGGTAATACTGTCGAGATGATTTATGAGGATGTTTTCTGGAGTTGAGGGCCTGAGCCATAGAGAGTGGTTGGGCAGGCTATAGGACTCTATTCCTTGGAGCGCAGGATGCTGAGGGGTGATCTTACCAAGGTGTATAAGATTATGAGAGGAATAGATAGAGTAGATGCACATAGTATAGGAATCAAGAATCAGTGGTCATTTCAGGAGAGACAATAGGTGCAGGAGTAGGCCATCCGGCCCTTCCAGCCAGCACCGCCATTTAATGTGATCACGGCTGATCATCCCCAATCAGTACCCCGTTTCTGCCTTCTCCCCATATCCCCTGATTCCGCTATCTTTAAGAGCCCTATCTAGCTCTCTCTTGAAAGTATCCAGAGAACCTGCCTCCACCGTCCTCCGTGGCAGAGAATTCCACAGACTCACACACAGATGAGGAAACACTGAAAAAGTGTTTCCTCATCTCCATTCTAAATGGCATACCCCTTATTCTTAAACTGTGGCCCCTGGTACTGGACTCCTCCAACATCAAGAACATGTTTCCTGCCTCTAGTGTGTCCAAACCCCTATATGTTATATCTTATATGCTCCAATAAGATCCCCTCTCATCCTTCTAAATTCCAGAGTATACAAGCTCAGCCGCACCATTCTCGCAGCATATGACAGTCCCGCCATCCTGGGAAAGATTTAATAGGAACATGAGGACGGTGGGTGTTTGGAACGAGCTGCCGGAGGAGGTAATTGGGGGACCACAACAACTATTAAAATAAATATGGACAGGTACCAGGCAAGGAAAGGTTTAGAGGGATATCGCCAAATGTGGGTAGGTGCTACTCGTGTAGATGGGGCATCTTGGTCGGCATGGGCAAGTTGGGCCGAAGGGCCTGGTTCTATGCTGCATGACTACAAATAACAATGGAAGGCGTGTATCGCGAGGGAAAGAAATGGATCTGAAAGGTGATATGCTCAGATCTAACATGACTTTTTATACTTTCATATTATTTTACTTTAAAAAAAAAAGGTATTGGGCTTTATTAAAATCAAACGCCATCATAACATTGGAAACATCTAATCAATTGTTTCAGAAGGAACTGCAGATGCTGGAAAAATCAAAGGTAGACAAAAAATGCTGGAGAAATTCAGCGGATGAGGCAGCGTCTATGGAGCGAAGGAAATAGGTGACGTTTCGGGTCAAGACCCTTCTTCAGACTGATGTGGAGATGGGGGAGGGGCGGGAACCCGCCCCTGCCCCACCTCCACATTAATCTGAAGAAGGGTCTCGACGTCAGTCTGAAGAAGGGTCTCGACCCGAAACGCCACCTATTCCTTCGCTCCATAGACGCTGCCTCACCCGCCGAGTTTCTCCAGCATTTTTGTCTACCATCACACATCTAATCAATATCAGTCTTCTGCCAGAATACAGCATGTTCTTTGCAGGGCAGACTGGCTGACAAACTATTAAAACGATTTACAACACTCCCTGGGATTGTTTCCACATTTAGTTGGGAACTCTTCCAAGTGATGTTAGTCGAGTCATTCTCCAACATATTTCCGGTCGCCAAAAAATTGACGGAACCACAATATTAATGCCAACTGCAAGAAATCAATACTTAGCATATGCATGTCACAGTTCAGGTCATAGATTTTATTCATAAATATACATACACACTGATGCAAGGGATTTGGATGATCGCAAAACATGGACAGAATAACGTTATGGGCTTTTCTTCTTTCCACATTTTGTATCTTAAATTATGTGAGGGATAGATGGGGTAGACAGTCAGGACCTACCCCCCCCCCCAAGGGTGAAAATGCCCACTACTACAAAGATGTGTAGGTTAATAGGCTTGGTGTAAGTGTAAATTGTCCCCCATGTGTGTAGAATAGTGTTTGTGTGTGGGGATCGTGGTTGGTGCGGATTCGGTGGGCTGAAGGGCCTGTTTCCGCACTGTATCTCTAAACTAGAGGGCACAGCTGTAAGGTGAGAGGGGGGAAAGTCGAATGAAGTTGTGCAGGGCAAGGTATTTGACACAGAGGGTGGAGGTGACATACAGTGCACTGCCAGGGGTGATGGTGGAGGCAGGTACGAGTGTGGCGTTTACGAATCCTTCAGGCAGGTACACTGAAGTGCAGGGAATAGAGGGATGTGGATGATGTACAGGCACGTGATCAATATAACGGCATTATGTTCAGCACGGATATTGTGGGCCGGAGCCCATTCATTCACTGTTCTGTTCTGTTCTATTTTATCGTGTATCAGAGGCAGTATTTCCAGAAATATATGGAACTTAAGAAAAATATGCATTTTAGTTAATACTTTGAGTACAGTTGATTCTTTATTTTCTGCTCATTTTAAACCAAATGTGGAGATTTAATTAAATCAAATGAATTAAAAGTTCCATCTTGCTTGTCCATGACAGCAGCGACAGGCCTTTACAAACATCTGAACCCTGTTATTGTATAGTTTCCCCTGTGGAGTTGAGAAGGAAATGCGACGATGTTTTGACCCATTGAAAAGTAATGGTAACGCCCATGTCGATGGAATAAGGCAATAGACAATAGGTGCAGGAGTAGGCCATTCGGTCCTTCGAGCTAGCACCGCCATTCAATGTGATCATGGCTGATCATCCCCAATCAGTACCCCGTTCCTGCCTTCTCCCCATTTCCCCTGACATGATATTTTGATTGACATTGTGTAAGGCATGTGGAAGTTCAGCTGATGAGTGTACTGAAAGCAAAGGTTGACAAATACTTGGATGTTAAGGAAACGGAGGTTTGTGTGTTAGTGCAGGAAAGTGTCATTGAAGAGGAAGATGAACCATTATCATAGTGGGACGACAGATGGCACAATGGGCTAAGTGTTCGGCTGGCAACCGGAAGGTAGCCGGTTCGAATCCCGCTTGGAGTGCATACTGTCGTTGTGTCCTTGGGCAAGACACTTCACCCACCTTTGCCTGTGTGTGAATGTGTGTGAGTGATTGGTGGTGGTCGGAGGGGCCGTAGGCGCAGATTGGCAGCCACGCTTCCGTCAGTCTGCCCCAGGGCAGCTGTGGTTACAGAAGTAGCTTACCACCACCGAGTGTGACTGAGGAGTGAATGAATAATGCGATGTAAAGCGCCTTGAGTATTAGAAAGGCGCTATATAAATCCCATCCATTATTATTATTATTATTATTATTATTATTATCTTATTCAAGGACAGAGGCAAGCACAAGGCTCCCAACTGGCCCACTCATCCTCTCTTGTTAGAGCCACGGAGCAGAGAACCAAGGAGGTGGGCAACAGAATGAACAAACCTTTCAGATGCATCACTGTATCAAGCAAAGTTAGACCAAAATGCTGGATAAACTCAGCGGGTGAGGCAGCATCTATGGAGCGAAGGAATAGGTGACGTTTTGGGTCGAGAGAAGATGGGTCTCGACCCAAAATGTCACCTATTCATTCTCTCGATAGATGTTGCCTCACCCGCTAAGTTTCTCCAGCAATTTTGTCTAATCTTTGATTTTTCCAGCATCTGCAGTTCTTTCTTAAACAGTATCAAGCAATGGAAGTTATATGGTATGACGAGGGTGATATATTTCTAGCAGATGCATTTCCTTCATAGAAAATATCTTGTACATTTTGTAAAGATCTACCAACATTCCGTACAAAATATTATAGTCTTCCACTTTTAAGTTTTGAATCCCAACGTGAAATTTTGTAATTTCCATGTTTTTGTCTAACGGGCAGTGCCGATACTTTAATAATTGCCAAAACCCCCCAAAAAACTTTAATGAAACATATCCATCTTGCCCAAGTGCTGTTGCCAGAAATGAGCAGACTGCAGATTGCTCATTGCTGCCTGTCCTGAGCTGGCATTATTAAATGGGCAAGATGACCACAATGGCCCTCGCCTCACCTCACAATTAAAGGACGTTATTTTAGAAAGGAGATGAGGAGAAATTTCTTTAGTCAGAGGGTGGTGAATCTGTGGAATTTATTGCCATGGAAGGCTGTGGGGGCAAGTCAGTGGATATTTTTAAGGCAGAGATACATGGATTGCTGATTATTACGGGTGTCAGGGGTTATGAGGAGAAGGCAGGAGAATGGGGTTAGGAGGGAGAGATAGATCAGTCAGTGTTAGTTCATGATGCAGAGGGCCAGTATCACCGGCTACACACATGTTTTGAGGTGACCCAAGAACTTAACGCCATGACATGATCGAAAAACTACTTACACACTCTACCGTACAGGCCATTTTAGTAACAGACATCAAAGAGCTAATTGCAGTGGCCTTTATATGAATATTAATGTTATGTGGTCAACAAAGACCTGCGTTTATTGCTCGGCTTTATTGACTGATCAAAAAAATGCATTCAGCTGCAGATGGCCTGAAACAAACGTGATAGACAACACTGGCACATTTCAAACACATTTTGATAAGGCAAAGTGGAGAGTTATGGCACAAACTGCAAAGGAAATACTGGCAATGGACCAAGGTGATGGAGACGATTGTACAGCATTCAAACAGGGCCTGTGATCCACACCGTCTATGCCCACCTACACTAATCCCAAATTAGGACAGTCTTCCTCAAAGCCTTGCCCAAGTACTGTCTACGTTGCTCTTAGACCTGGCAATTATACTTGATTCCTCCGTTGGTCGTGATGCAGATATCAAGCACTCTGGTGGGGGGGGGGGCGGGGGGGTGGGAGATAAAACTTCCCCCTTAGAACTGCTTTAAAACTTCCCTTCACCTTCAGCCTACGTTGTAATTTGTTGTTCGATTCCACTCTCACATGAAGTATACTTTGACTAACTACCATCAATGCCCCTCACTCAATCTCAGGTCACCCCTCAGCCTTCTTCACTCCAGGGAAAACAAACCCGGCCTCCCAGTTTATTCCCCTTATATATAGTCCTCCAATCCACGATACCTCCAATGGAGATTTAAGGACAATAGCAGAGCTAATTGTCTGTTTTTCAGCAATAACAAGGCACTCATATTTTTATAAGAGACAGCATGCTGTCAATGGCAATTACAGTGAATGATGTAATGTAAAATAACACTTTCATAACAGTTCCTCTCATTTCATTGAAGTTTTCTATTTTCTACAAACATTCAGTTCCATAGTGAATTACATGAGAAAAAATTAAAATATGTCAGACATTTTAATTAGTGTCTACAATGAGCCATTATGAATTTCACCTTTATTCTAGTGTGCTGGGATTTTCAGTGTTTTACAATAAGGAAAATTGAGTTATTTAATTATGAAAGCACCCAATTATACAAAATTTGCCTAAGGTAGTAAACAGTAAAAAGGTAGCGAACAGCAGGGGGAAAAACAGCTGTAATGGGAAATGGACATGGAAAGGTACATAAAAAGTCATTTATTCTGCTAGTACTTTAATAAATCAAATTAAACAAAGAGGCTCTAAAGAAGAAAGAAAGCACACTACATTATTAGAAACACATTTCGTGTCGTTGCCACACCAGAAAATATTTGCTGATGTTGTTTATCTTTTTGCTCAATTTATTAAAAATACTTAAAACACAAACTTCTTTCTTGTTCAGTTTCTACAAATGGATGACCTTAGTAAGAAGTTGTGTAATTAGAAGCAGGTAAAAAGACACGGAAGAAATAGCACAAGAAATCAACTCGAATCCATTCGGTGAAGGTTGTGAAGAGCCAAGATGGAGGGTGTCAGTTTTAATCCCACCCATCGCTTGGAACTAGGTGAGTGGGTGCTTTAAATACAACATCACCCCCGTTATTAAACTGTGGGAAATCTGGTTGGATGCCACTATTCACAAATTGAAATTGTATTCCTAAACAGATTTCTGTTAGGGGGAAGTGCTGGTCCACACAGTAGTTTATGACGGAAACTAAACATGAAGGTTTGTTCGGAGCTGATACATTAACAGTTTCACTTTCGACAAGTGCTACCTGTAATGTATTCATGCATATTCATGTATATGATAATGAGTCGGTGTTCAATATCAGCAGGGAATGCTGGGTAACAAACCTCTCTCTCTCGTGATCCAGGCAACCTGTGTGTAAGTTGTCATTCATTCTGTCATCCGGAATATGACACTACCTGACCTGCTAAATGCATCTCAGAAGGAAATGCTGGAAAATCGAAGGTAGACAAAAATGCTGGAGAAACTCAGTGGGTGCAGCAGCATCTATGGAGCGAAGGAAATAGGCAACGTTTCGGGCCGAAACTTTGCCTATTTCCTTCAGGGTTTCGGGCCGAAACACCACCCATCTCCTTCACTCCATAGATGCTGCCGCACCCGCTGAGTTTCTCCAGCACTTTTGTCTACCTTCGATTTTCCAGCATCTGCAGTTCCTTCTTAAACACACTGGAGATTGTTCAGACATCACGAAAGTATGCAGACTGTAATAAAGCCAGTGAAAGATTGATTTGGAAATATTAATTACTGAGGAACTCACTTAAAAGGGTGACTCAAGCGGTCCCGTGACCCATGACGAAGATCCAGGGGAAAGCCCCATCCATCTTCCTACTCAACGCCCCCCCCACCCCACACGCAGTTCCTCCAGCAGTTATGATGATCAAAAAAGGCATTAACATTGCATGTCTGGCTTGCAGCCCAGTGTTTACAGAGCAGCAGAGGTCAACTTGACATATTTAAATCACACATCACATTTTTTCAGGCTACTGCTTTGCGGTGGTGTTTGTCGGCCAAACTATAGACATTGGACGGTGCAGTTTCCAGACGGGGATGGGAGGGAGGGTTGAGTGACACAATGACCGGCCCACAGCGTCAGCGTCGACCAGCGATCCCCGCACATTAACACTATCCTACACACACACTAGGGACAAATTTTATACGTACCAAGTCAATTTACCTACATACCTGCAAGTCATTGGAGTGCGGGAGGAAACAGAAGATTTCAGAGAAAACCCACGCGATCACGGGGAGAACGTACAAACTCCATTCAGACAGTAGCTGTAGTCGGGATCGAACCGGGGTCTCTGGCACAGCAAGTGCTGTAAGGCAGCAAATCTACTGGTGCTGAAATGAATGTGTGCACATGGGAGATGAGGGGGGGGGGGGGGGGGGGAAGAAGAGAGGGGCTCTGGGCGGATAGCAGTCCAGAGGAAGATTAAGGTTAAGAATAATGTTGTGTTGCATCATAGCTTGGCGTGGCAACAGCTCTGCCCAAAACCGCAAGAAATTGCAGAGAGCTGTAAATGTAGCCCAGTCCATCACACAGACCAGACTTCCCACAACTGAGTCCATGTACACCTCAAGCTGTCTCAGAAAAGCAGCCAACAGAATCAAAGGCTTGTCCCATCACACGGCCATTCCTTACAGAAGCTTGAAAGCATGGACCATCCACGGCCATTCCAGAAGCAATCCTCCTCTACCCCATTGCGGACATTAGGCTTTGTCGATGAAACTGATCTGCTACAGTACAGAGAACCAAATGTTGCACTCTATGTATTGTACTCACATTGAACTGATTGCATTTATGTATGGTAAGTTTGGACAGCATGCAAAACAAAGTGTTTCACTGTATCTCATTACACGTGACAATAACTAAGTCAAGTGAAGAGAGTTTATTGTCATGTGTCCCAGATAGGACAATGAAATTCTTGCATTGCTGCAGCACAACAGAGTATTGTAAGCATAAATACAGAACAGTTCAGTGTGTCTATAGACCATATATATATATATACACATAAATAAACAGATAAAGTGCAATAGGCTGTTATAGTTCAGAGTTTGTTTGATGGCCAGTATAATAGTCTGATGGCTGTGGGGAAGATGTTCCTGAACCTTGATGTACCAGATTTCTGGCTCCTGTACCATCGTCCCGTTGATATAAACGGGATTGTGGGTCCCGATCCTACCCCTTCCAAAGTCCACAATCAGTTCCTTGGTTTTGCTGGTGTTGAGGGCCAGGTTGTTGTGCTGGCACCATTTGGTCAATCGGTCCGTCTCACTTCCATACTCTGACTCGTCACCATCAGTGATACGTCCCACAACAGTGGTGTCGTTGGTAAACTTGATGATGAAGTTCGCACTATGTCCAGCTACACAGTCATGAGTATAGAGCGAGTACAGCAGGGGGCTGAGCGCGCAGCCTTGAGGTGCTCCCGTGCTGATTGTTATTGAGGCTGACACATTTCCACCAATACGGATAGACTGTGGTCTGTGGATGAGGAAGTCGAGGATCCAGTTGCAGAGGGATGCGCAGAGACCCAGTTCTGCGAGTTTGGTAACCAGCTTGGAGGGGATGATTGTGTTAAATGCCGAACTGTAATCAATGAATAACAGCCTGACATATGAGTTTTTGTTGTCCAAGTGGTCCAGAGTGGAGTGGAGAGCCAGTGAGATCGCATCCACCGTCGATCTATTTTGGCGGTAAGCGAACTGCAGTGGGTCCAGGTTCTTGTCGAGGTAGGAGTTGATTTGTGCCATGATCAGCCTCTCAAAGCACTTCATCACCACAGACGTTAGTGCCACTGGTCGATAGTCATTGAGGCACGTCACCTTACTCTTCTTGGGCACTGGTATAATTGATGCCCTATTAAAGCAGGTGGGAACCTCAGACCTCAGAAGTGAGAGGTTGAAAATGTTCGTAAAAACTCCAGCCTGTTGGTCCGCACAGGATTTTAGAACACGACCGGGTATACCATCAGGTCCAGGCGCTTTCCGAGGGTTCATCCCCTTGAAGGATTTCCTGACGTCGGCCTCTGTGACCGAGACTGAAATACCATCACAGCGGATGGGGGCTCGGGAAGGCACATCAGTGTTCTCCCTATCAAAGCGTGCGTAAAACGCATTGAGCTCGGCAGGGAGTGATGCTTCGCTGACATTTGAGCTGCCTCCTGATTCCTGATAACTAAACCCAAGGTTAAGTTCATTGTCACATGCACCAAGGTCTAGTGAAAAGCTTTGTTTTGCATGTTACCCAAATCAGATATACCATATATGAATACAATCGAGCCCAAGTATAATAGGTAGGAGCAAAGTGAAATCCATGGAGTATAGAATATAGTTCTCAGCATTGTAGTGTATCAGTTCCAGAGATAAAGTCTATGGGGTAGAGGTGAATCGGACAGTGCCCCCATCTTATGGAGAAGCCTGATAACAGAGCAGAGAGAAGGAATAACCAGGGTGGGCCATTTTTGGCTGGGTGGGGGGGGGGGGGGGGGGAAGTGAGTGGGATGATGATTTAGCAACATTTAAAATAGGTGCAGTAGTCCATTCGGCCCTTCGAGCCAGCACCGCCATTCAATATGATCATGGCTTATCATCCAAAATCGGTACCCCGTTCCTGATTTCTCCCCATATTCCTTGATTCCGTTAGCTCGAAGAGCTATGTCCAACTCTCTCTTGAAAACATCCAGTGAATTGGCCTCCACTGCCTTCCACAGATGCACAACTCTCTGGCTGAAAACATTTTTCCTCATCTCAGTCCTAAATGGCCAAATTTGAGCCAAGATGGACAGGTGGAATAAGGAACAGCGTGCAAGAACGTGCATGGCGAGAGCAAACCAGCTCTCGGGTAAAGCCATGAAAGAGTGTTTCTGGTTGCTAGACTTTTCAATGTTTATTCTATTGATTGCATATTGTACTGAGCTGCATGCAGCATTCCAAGATTTTATTTTTAACCTACAGATTGGATATTTTGGTAAGTGATTTAAAAAGTCAAAGAAATCAGTAATATTAAATGTTAATATTAAAGGGCGGCACGGTGGCGCAGCGTTAGACGTTAGAGTTGCTGCCTTATAGCACTAACAGCGCCAGAGACCCGGATTCCATCCCGACCACAGCTAGTCTCTGGGAGTTTGTACGTTCTCCCGGTGATCGCATGGGTTTTCTCTGAGATCTTCGGTTTCCTCCCACACTCCACTGGCTTGGTATAAGTGTAAATTGTCCCCGGTCTGTGTAGGATTGTGTTAGTGTGTGGGGATCACTGGGCGGTGCGGACCCAGTGGGGCGAAGGGCCTGTTTCCACGCTGTACCTCTAAACTAAACTAAAATGTATTGACAAAAAGAATATTCCACCTACCTATTGATGGTTTTAGTGGATCAGGGGATGTGTTCTTCTTGACTTCTGTGGTTGCCTTATGTGCACTGCCGGATTTTGTTGAATCTAAATACAAAAATAACGCTGAGCTAATGATTTCAACCTGGTGTAAATGTTCACTTAGAATCACAACAGTGACTAAAACAGGGACAAAGAGTCATATAGCATGGAAACAGACCCTTCGGCCCAACTCCACCCCACAAACCAAGATGTTCCATCTAGACTAGTCCCAGCTGCCCACGTTTGTCCCATATCCTGCTAAACTTTCCCTATCCATACAACCGTTCCCATCTTGAAAATGTTTTGCCATTTATATGCCTGAAATAATGAAATGCTGAGAATTGTAGAGATTTATCAAATGGCAGTTAGATCACATTCTTCATTATTGGCAGAAATAAATTAACATTTGCACTGTCTGAAGAAGGGTCTCGACCCTTCTTCTTTCGTATGTACATCCCATCCGCTTGGCTTCACATTTCACAATCATCCATCCTTTTGTCTCTCACCTTCATGCTTTTTTCATCTCTGGCCTTTGTCCAACCATCTGCCTCTCAGCCCCACTTCTAGCTTGTGTTCACATTATCTGCCAACGCTTTGTTCTGTCCCTCCTTTCTTCCAGCTTTCCTTCACCCCTCCCCTACAATTGTTCTGTAAAAAGGGTCCCAACCCGAAACGTCACCTATTCATGTTCTCCACAGATGCTGCCTGACCCGCTGAGTTACTCCAGCACTCTGTGAAACGCCACCTATCCATGTTCTCCGCAGATGCTGCCTGACCCGCTGAGTTACTCCAGCACTTATTCTTTCTTTTTAAACCTTAAACCAATCATTTGTTTACTGACCTCCAGCTATTGGAAGCTACTTCCCCCTAAATTGTGATACACTTTAAACCCAAAATTCATTTGTTAAACCCGATGAAGTAAAGTGTGTACGTACTGCAAGGTGTAGCCTGGCAATAGGCAAATTGCGAAAAGTTCATGATTGAGGCAATATTTAGCCGATCAGATATCTGTTCGGGCAATTCTGTAATCTGATCTTCCCAGACTTTCCCATTCTCATCTTTTAATAACTGCTCCACCTCTGCAAATGTATCCTGGGCAGTCGCTGAAACAAGTCCAGCTCTTTTCAATGTCTGATATTGCTGGTGGAATGCAGGTAGTAAAATATTCGTAAGCCTGTGAAATGAGAGAAAAACAAATAAATACTACAGCACTGTACATCACTACACGTGGCAATAAACCAAACTAAACTTAAGATACAACATCGCTAAAACGCTGCAAGGGTTCGTATACAGCATTTTGAAATTTTGTTTTCGAATATCTATTCAGTTTTTGTAGTCTAGGTTCAAATCGAAGTATAAAATCATGAGAGCACAGATAGAGTAAACAGTCAGAACTTTTTCCCACAAGGATGGAAATGTCAAATACCAGAGGGCATTACTTTAAGGTGAGAGGAGCAAAGATTAAAGGCGATGTGCGGGTTGTTAAATATAACTACACAGAGTAGCTAGAACGCGCTGCTGAAGGTTGGTGGTGGAGGTGGAGAGGCACGTAGACACTATTGGATAGGTACTTCAATATGCAGGGAATGGAGGGCTATGGATCACGTGCTGGCAGATAAGAGTTGTTCTGGGCATCATGTTCAGCACAGACATTGTGGTCCGAAGGGCCTGTCCCTGTGCTGTACTGTTCTATGAATAGATCTGCCACTCTTTCCAATTTAAAATAACAAGACTTGTCAAGACTGTTTCTATAACAGCGAGTTAAAAGGATAAAATGAGATTTTGCATTTGGTTGATTGACTGATTACGGTCATGGGGGTTTAAATTACTACTGAGTCGACCTCTGCAACCAAACAGGCTGAAAATCTTTTACTGCACTTAATAGCAAATCATCATCTTTAAATACTGATACCGAGGCTTCACTTAAATTACATGTTGCAACACCTAAAACCTTTCCTTTCAAAAGAACACACTGCACTTAAATAGTTCAAAATCATGTTGAAAATGTGGAAGATACAATCAATTTGCCCACAACAGCCAGAGTGGCCAGTCATCCATACTTACTGCTCTATCATCTGATAGCCTGCATTTGTACAGAATAGATCTTCTACTGGTTAGAACACACTACTGGGCCCTTCAGCCCACAGTGTTTGTGCCAATCTCATCTGCCATAACCCTCTATCCCCTGCACGCTATGTTAAACGCCTCCACTGCCACCCCGGGCAGTGCGTTCCAGGCCCCCACTAATCTGTGTCAAACAAAACCTGCCCTGCACATCTCCATCCTTTTTCTCCAGAGATGCTGCCTGACGCCCCCAGCTCTTCACCTCCCACTCCCCCCCCCCCCTCCCCCCACCACACCCATCCATTCTGAAGAGGGGGCCAGACCCAAAACGCCACCCATCCTTTTTCACCAGGGATGCTGCCTGACCCGCTGAGTTACTACTCCAGCACTTTGTGTCCATCTTTGGTATAAACCTGCAACTGCAGTTCTTTGTTTCTCCATTAAACTTTCCCCCGCTCACCTTATAGCTGTGCCCTCCAGTCTCGGGCATTTCCACCCTAGAGGGGAAAAGGTTCTGACTATCTACCCTATCTATTCTTCCCAACATTTTTAATATTATAAATCATCCATAATTTATGATCTCTGTGATCCCTAGAGTCAGCTCGGACCCAATTGGGAAGACACGGTGAGTTAAAGGCGTGAAATTGTGAATGGTAACACAGACCCACAGATGTGGGGAAGTGTTCAAGAAGGAACTGCAGATGTTGGAAAATCGAAGGTACACAAAAATGCTGGAGAAACTCAGCGGGTGCGGCAGCATCTATGGAGCGAAGGAAATAGGTAACGTTTTGGGCCGAAACCCTTCTTCAGACTGATAGGGGGTGGCGGGGAGAAGAAAGAAAAAAGGAGGAGGAGGAGCCCGAGGGCTGGGGGATGGGAGGAGACAGCCCGAGGGCTGAGGAAGGGGAGAAGACAGCAAGGGCTAACAAAATTGGGAGAATTCAATGTTCAATTTTGTTAGCCCTTGCTGTCTCCTCCCCTTCCTCAGCCCTCGGGCTGTCTCCTCCCATCCCCCAGCCCTCGGGCTCCTCCTCCTCCTCCTTTTTCCTTCCTTCTCCCCGCCACCCCCTATCAGTCTGAAGAAGGGTTTCGGCCCGAAACGTTTCCTATTTCCTTCGCTCCATAGATGCTGCTGCACCCGCTGAGTTTCTCCAGCATTTTTGTGTACTCACAGATGTGGAGTTGGTCTTGTGCAGCTCTGTAATTTAAATTAATTATTAAGCAGTAAATTTAATTCAAGATGTCATTATGATCAATGCGATCGAGGGATTTACTTTTCTGTTCTTCTGTTCACTGGTTTTTGGAGACAAAACAACTGAGCCATGTGCTGAATTTGATGTTTCAAGTCCATTACTTCCATCTTTAAACGACAGCGCTGTAATTCTTGCTTCAGGACCTGTTAACAAAAATATTTTTCTCAGAACAAATGTGCTATCTGCAGTGTACACCTCTTATCAATCAAAATACACAGCTAGAAATACACGGAGTGACCAGCATGTAAACACTTGAGCAACATAAAATGTTTGATTGTGGATATAGAAAAGGTAAAAGGCACAAATACATTTGACAAATACAGCCCAGAACAAGTGCTGATGGACCCTCCACATTAAAGCTAAACAGTCTGAGTTTAACAACCAAGTATTTTGTTTAGTTCAGTGATACAACACAGAGCTAGGCCCTTCAGCCCACCAAGTCTGTACTGACCAATGATTCCCCATACACTAGCACTATTCTACACTCTAGTGGCAATTTACAATTTTTACTGAAGCCAATCAACGTACAAGCCTGTACGTCTTTGTAGTGTGGGAGGAAACTGGAGCACTAGGAGAAAACCCACGCGGTCATAGGGAGAACATATAAACTTTCAGCACCCGTAGTCAGGATTGAGCCCGGGTCTCTGGCGCGGTGAAGCAGTATCTCTAATGATTCGCTTCTATGCCGTCCCACGGTAGAATGGTTCTACGAACCTCAGTGTCCTATTAAATCTTGCCGCTCTCAGCTTAAATCTATACCCCTGGTCTGAAGAAAGGTCTCGAGCCGAAAACGCTGCCCATTCCTTCTCTCCAGAAATGCTGCCTCACCCGCTGAGTTACTCCAGCATTTAGTGTCTACCCTCTCGTTCTTGTTCCCCCTACCCTGGGAAAATGACTGCACTCACCCGATCTGTTCCCCTCATGATCTTACACACCTCTACAAGATCGCCCCTCATCCTCCTGTGCTCCAAGGAGTAAAGTCCTAGCCTGCCCAACCTTTCTCAATAGCTCAGGCTCTTGATACTTGCCAACATGCTCGTAAATCTTCGCTGCACTTTTCCCAGCTTAACGTTTCCTTCCTAAAGCAAGGTGACCAAAACTGAACACAGTACTTCGGGATGACAGATGGCACAATGGGCTAAGTGTTCGGCTGGCAACCGGAAGGTAGCCGGTTCGAATCCCGCTTGGAGTGCATACTGTTGTTGTGTCCTTGGGCAAGACACTTCACCCACCTTTGCCTGTGTGTGAATGTGTGTGAGTGATTGGTGGTGGTCGGAGGGGCCGTAGGCGCAGATTGGCAGCCACGCTTCCGTCAGTCTGCCCCAGGGCAGCTGTGGCTACAGAAGTAGCTTACCACCACCGAGTGTGACTGAGGAATGAATGAATAATGCGATGTAAAGCGCCTTGAGTATTAGAAAGGCGCTATATAAATCCCATCCATTATTATTATTATTTCAAACGTGGCCTCACCAACACCCGGTACAACTATAACACAACGTCACAACTTCAAACACCCATTTGCAGAAAATCAAGTTGGATTTCAGCATCTGAAATCTCCTTAATGCCTGAATGTTATGTGGATAAATATTCTATGCCCTTATTGTTCACTCAACAGGTGTAACCAACTCATTTGCATATTTTGAATGATATTTGTCTGTCACAAGCCTAACCATGGTGGTTTTCAGGGAGGAACTTCCAACACATGGGCGGCACAGAGACGCATTTGGTTGAGCTGCTGCCTCAGTGCCAGAGACCCGGGTTCTGACTGTGTGGAGTTCGCACGGTCTACCTGTGATTGCGTGGGTTTCCGCCAGTGTCCCCCCCACACCCCCAAGCCGGTGGGTTTGTAGGTTAATTGGCCTCTTTAAAACAAGAGTTCCCCCTATTATGTAGGCAGTGACTGAGAAAGTGGGATAGCCCAGAATGAGTGTCAACGGGTGATGGATCGATGGTCGACGTGGACTTGGTGAGCCTAAGGGACTGTTTCCATGCTGTATCTTTGAAAAAACATACCTGGTGAACCATGGAGAGGAGAGGGAGTGCAGGGACTGGGGCAATAGAAATCTGATTCTTGACAAGCAAAGATTGAAAGAAGGTTTTTTCTGGTTTATTTGGGACGGTTACCATTGTTTGTTTTGCCTACCGCATCTTAAACACTGTGAGTTGACTGCAGAAAATGGCAGTGCACTAGTTGACGGTTTATGCTTTTAGAAATTTGGTTCAATGTTTTACATTTCATATTGAAGTCTTTAGTCGAGTATAGTTTAGAGATACTGTACAACATGGAAACAGACTTGTTGACCCACCAAGCCCATGCTGACAAGGTAGAACATACTAGGTGTAAGTTACCCCGACTTCTCACTCACACCCGACACATTAGGAGCAATTTACAGAGGGCCAATTAACCTACAAACCTGTAGGTCTCTGGGATGTGGGAGGAACCCGGAGCACCCCGAGGGAACCTACATGGTCACAGGGAGAATGTGCAAACTCCACACAGACAGCACCCGAGGTCAGGATCGAACCCGGATCTCTGGTGCCATGAGCCAGCAGATCTTCAGCTGCATCACCGTACAGAAAATTTGCCGTGTTACATTGTGCTCTCCTGAGCTAAGAAAGTTAATGCACATTAGTTGACATACTGCACATGATGCCAAAACATAACTCTGAAGCAATATTGCCAGCTAATTGTACAATGATACTTCCCACTGTACTACCTATCTTTGTCATTTAGTCCAAGATGGAGCAGTACATCGGGCCTGAGAGGGCCGCACAAAGTAAAACTGGAATCAAAAAAACAATATATTGTACATCAACCTTTGATCCCATCCTCACAGTTCAGCAAATCTTTTGACTTCATAAAGTGAGTAAATAAAGGGCCTGTCCCACATACGCGATTTTTACGTGACTTGCCGGCACCCGTCATAGTCACAGCAGGTCGGCGAAAATTTTGAACATGTTGAAAATCCAGCGGCGACCAGAAAAAGGTACGACTCTTTGGGTGACTCCTCATGACCATACAGGCGTCATCTCGCATCGCAGGGTGAAGCCTGTTTGGTCGTGAATAGTCGCCCAAAGAGTCGCCGGGTGACCTCTGTATGGTCGTGAGTAGTCGCCCAAAGAGTCGTACCTTTTTCTGGTCACCGCTGGATTTTTAACATGTTGAAAATTTTCGGCCACCTGCTGCGACTATGCCGGGATACCGGGCAAGTCGCCGAAAAAAACCAAGTAAGTGGGACAGGCCCTTAAGAGGTGATAATTCAACTCCAGTTCATCCTCCCAGGTAATAGTATAGATTTTAACAAGGTTTCAATATTGCCATCTGAAAACAGCTACTCCAATGTTGAAGATCTAATAAAAGCTGATAAAGATTATATATTTCATTTCTACCTGCGGTGTTTTACCATCTTGGCCCAATAAACACATCTCATTTTCAACACGGTGCAACCAGTTACTGTTTTCTTCAAGCATCTTCTCCATAGTTTTAATTTTCTGTAGAATGTGGTAGTGTTGTGTTTTCAGTGCAGCAAGCTTGCGTTCATACTTGCAGGATGCCTAAACAGTGGGCAAATTAATGCACGTTAATCAAGCGGATGTAATAAACTCAGTGGGATGTAGGAGCCCCAGCCTGAAACATCACTTATTCACCTTCTCCACAGATGCTGCCTGACCCGCTGAGTTACTCCAGCACTCTGTGAAACGTCACCTATCCATGTTCTCCACAGATGCTGCCTGACCCACTGAGTTACTCCAGCATTCTGTGAAACGTCACCTATCCATGTTCTCCACAGATGCTGCCTGACCCGCTGAGTTACTCCAGCACTCTGTGAAACGTCACCTATCCATGTTCTCCACAGATGCTGCCTGACCCACTGAGTTACTCCAGCACTCTGTGAAACGTCACCTATCCATGTTCTCCACAGATGCTGCCTGACCCACTGAGTTACTCCAGCACTCTGTGAAACGTCACCTATTCATGTACTCCACAGATGCTGCCTGACACATTGAGTTACTCTATGCCTACTTCTATAAATTGTGAACTTGTATTAGAACGGGTGTCAATGGTTATGGGGAGAAAGCAGGAAAATTGGATTAGGAGGCAGAGATCAGCCATGATTGAATGGCGGAGGAGACTCGATGGGCCGAATGGCCTAATTCTACTCTTATAACTTGTGAACTTACTCCAGCACTTTGCGGCTTTTTTTTTGTAAACCAGCACATGCACTTCCTTCCTTCTCCACCTATCACTCGACAGACTTTGTCATGCCCGCAACCTCTCTTCCAGCTTTCTCTCCCACCGCCACCTGCAGCCCTGACCCAAAACATCACCTATCCACATTCCCCAGAGATGCTGCCTGACCCGCTGAGTTAGTCCAGCACTTGGTATAAACCAGTTGGTATAAACCTAAGAAAATTTTGCTTTTTTTTAATGCAGGGGTCTCTAATGCAGACAGATAAACGTAAGGGTGTGAAACAACACAAACATCACATAAGGGATGAATATCATGCAAATGCTGTGCAGTGAGGATCATTTTCCACAATGACAATAACAAAAGATCTGACTGACGATAACCTTCCGCTGTTTGTAATGTCAGCAGGTGCCAACACCATCGCACAGGAACGGCTTTTGCACCATGTTCCCTCAGACACAAAGCTGGAAATGTTTGGGTAGATATAATCTACGGAGAGAAATGGTTCCGACCAATTTGTCAGAAATGACAAATGTTTAAAAAAGCAAGATGTATTTTAACAATACAGATTTAGGAGAGGGGGTGAAGTACAAGAGTACAGAGAAAGTAACATGTTATCAAGTGGAGTGGAGTGCGTTTCCATTATCTCCTGAACCCGTCTTCAATATTAGTGACTAAAGGAAAGATTCCTTGAAATGATATGAAAATCTGTCACTATACATGCTGCCCGAATGTATATGCTGCCTTGTGCTGTACATATTTAAGTCATTCATAACAACTCTCTTGCAATCTGAAATGAGCTACAATACAAAATGAGAAACAGGTCCTAAATCCTCCAGGATCCACTTTCATTGAGATTTTCTCAACTTTGCGCAGGAGGGATATTTCTACTGTGTTCGGTGAAAAGAGGGAGAGGGAGAGGGAGAGGGGGAGGGGGAGAGGGAGAGAATGAGAAATTTTTGTACATCAAAAAATTCCAACCCTTAAAGCAAGCCATGTGTGGTGTCCATTAAATGAGAGAGTAGCACTATCAGCAGGTGAGTTAATTTGAAGATGTTATTCATCTCGAGACCCCTTGTCTACTGTAACTTCCTCATTTGCCATTATGTAATGTTGGCAAAGGAGGATGAAATGGTTCAGTGAACTCGACAGAACATATGAAAATCAGCAATGCATTTACATCTTACACATGATGCCTGCAGTGTAAAAATAAACAGGGGTCACGCCAAACAAAAAACAGCTTTTACATCCTTGGCAAAGCAACCTTGTCATCATCAAGTTTAGTTTAGTTTAGAGACACAGCGTGGAAACGGGCTCTTCGGCCCACCGGGTTCACGCTGACCAGCGTTCCCCGCACATTAACACTATCCTACACACACAAGGGACAATATTTCTTTACATTTGCTAAGCCAATTAACCTACAAACATGTACGTCTTTGGAGTGTGGGACGAAACCGAAGATCTCGGCGAAAACCCACGCTGGTCACGGGGAGAACGTACAAACTCTGTACAGACAGCACCCGTAGTCGGGATCGAACCCGGGTCTCCGGCGCTGCATGCGCTGCAAGGCAGCAACTCTACCGCTGCGCCACCGTGCTGCCTTTACTGTAAATGTGTACAATATGTAAAACTACGAATTTCCCAACATCAAAATTTAAAGTTTCATTTAAGATTTTGTGACCTAGTGATTTTGTGATTTTGTAATGCATTTGTGCCGTTTTTTGATTACAGAGGCAAATCGTGTAACATTTTGTCAAAATTTGCAAGCGATGCTTTCTGGAGCAAAAGATGCAAACACTGTGCACACGGGACATATTATATCCAAAGTTATTAATTGTATTTTAACCTTTATATTATTTCACTAACATCAAGATAAAGTATTTCTTTGGTGGAACTATTTATGCAATGATTGTATTAAACGAGAAAGTGACACCATCTTTTGACTTGTGTGGCAATGGATTCGATTAATCAATTGTCACCAGCTCATATTATACTTCATTTTGTCACACTGACAAATCATCTCACCCTTTCTGTAGCAGGCTCACATGGAAACAATCGAGCATGTTGCTGACACTGTTTGTAATAAAATGTCAGCTGCTCCGCCTCCTTCATTTTCAGTTCCAGATCCAAGCAGCTAATCCTGACTTTCTGTCTTTTGAGGAAGATGTCTTCAAGGACTTCTTCAAATCTGGAGAAACGAAAAGAGTTTGGCAAACTGGATTAAGTACACGGCAATGGTTCATGGTGACCTACGCAGAAGCAAGGCACAAAGAATTGTTCTTGACCAACTGTTACTAGAAATTGCAACTCCACCTGCCCAGGAGCTCGTGTGACCAAGGGTGTTTTCCTGCACATGCTTTGCCATTGAAGTGTGGAAGAAAAGGGAGTCTGCGACCAGATTTCATGGCTGACATTTTACCTCCATGCTTCATTCCTGCACTATCCCCATATTCCTCGAGATAAAGACTCTAATATCTAAAATGGAGGTTGGATCATGATCAGAAGGGAGTTCATCTCCAGGCAGAGAGCAAGCTCGATAGACGCACAGTCTGTGCGCCTGTCCCACAAGCGGTGAATTATGAACAGCAGAGACAAGGAACAGAGCGAACTCTATAATAGTGTATCAATAAATAAAGGGAATTCAAGAAAAAGTCATAAATAGCTAAAATCAAAGACATTTCACTTCAACGCACAGAGCATTTACAAAATAGTTTAGATGTGCAGCTGGAAGCAAATGGATGAGATGTTGGGAGTTATTGTAAAGATGAGGTGGCCTTGTGATTAATGTCGGCAATTAAATGATCTAGGGTGTCTGACATTTAGAAAGCATTAATGATTACATAACAGCTGTAGTGGGGAAAGATCTTTGTGCAGAAGAACAAAAGCGCAGTTGGTGTAGATTGGAGATAAGGTGCCACATTAAACACTGGCTGGAGTGGTAAAAGGGCCAAAAAGCAACGGAAGGAAAGAATCAAGTAATCAAAAAATCCCGTCACAAAGAAAGAGAATGAGAGGAATAGATCGGGTAGACGCACAGAGTCTCTTGCCGACAGTAGGGGAATCGGGGACCAGCAGATATACAGTAGGTTTATGGTGAAGGGGAAGAGATTTAATAGGAATCTGAGGGGTAACTTTTTCACACAAAGGATGGTGGGTGTATGGAGCAAGCTGCCAGAGGAGGTAGTTGAGGCTGGGACTATCCCAACGTTTAGGAAACAGTTAGACAGGTACATGGATAGGACAGGTTTGGAGGGATATGGACCAAGCGCATGCTGGTGGGACGAGTGTAGCTGGGACATGTTGGCCGGTGTGGGCAAGTTGGGCCGAAGGGCCTGTTTCCACACTGTATCACTCTATGATGCAAGCACCCCAAGGGGATGTAGTATATTTTTTTATTAAGGCATTCGATACGGGTCCACAATAGAGGCGGTTACATAAAGTAAGCCGGCCAACGAGAATTGGGACAGGGATAAATATATTAGTGTGAAAATCAAAATTCTGAAAATGATGGAAATCTGAAATAAAGCAAATTCCTGAAAATGCTCAGCAAGTTGGGCAGCATCTACGGAAAGAGAAGCACTGTCAAGGAAGGATCTGAAATATGTGGATTAAAAGACAGAAAAATAAATAAAAGGAATATCTTCAGGCTGGCAGACGATTACTAGCGAGACGGCCCAGCCTTTGGATCTAAATAATTCACAATTACATTCACTTGGATGAAAAGACAAACTAATATATGCAAGCTGGCCAACGGTATGTCTAGATGGGGTAGTGAGTTGCGAGAGTGACGGAATAAGTCTGCAAAGAGATGTGGAGTAGACAAGGTGCTAAAGATGGGAAATTGTCAATCTATCACCTCTCATGAAAAAGAAATAGAAAAACAAATGACAATAGTAGCAGTGGTACAGCTGGTGGAGTTGCTGACTGACCGCACCAGAAACACTGGTTCAATGCCGACCTTGGGTGCTGAACGTGTGGAGTTTGCATGTTCTGCCTGTGACCGCTTGGGTTTCCTCCGGGTGCTCCGGTTTCCACCCCCATCCCGAAAATGTGCGGGTTTGTAGGTTAATTGGCCTCTCAATGGCACCTCGCGTGTAGGGAGTGGATGAGAAAGTGGGGTAACAGAACTAGTGACAACGGATCATCGATGGTCAGCATGGACTCAGTGGGCTGAAGGGCCTGTTTCCATGCTGTATCTCTCCCAATTGTTTTTTCCATGCTGCATCTTTAAAGTGATGAGAAATCGGTATAAATTGGAGTACATTGGGGGCTTGCTGCATTGATTCCTGAGATGCAGTTTGTAAAAATGAAGGGGTTTCAAACAATTGAAAATGTGAACACATGAAATCTTGCAGAGTTTCTACAGTACTTGGGTGTGACCACAGTTGGTGTAATGACTACAACTTCAGTTTCTGGTGCTGCACTTGGTTTGGAAGGCAGCACGATTGTTTTCAGGGAGGTGGAGTGTTGTATTAAGCAGGGAGGTGGAGTAAGATTGGTCTTAGAGGTAACCTCATTGAGATAAGAGATGTAGAGAGGGGTTATCGGATTAGATGCTGCAATGCCATGTCCTCTACCTGGAAAATGAAGAACTAGGAGAATCTCAGGATGGTACTCATTTACAACTCTGAAGAAGAGATACTTGTGTGCAGGAGATTCCAAATCCCTGGTATTCTCAAGGACAAGCGATCTAATCAATAATAATCTAAGGTGAGATAGATGGGTGTTAGGAAATGAGAGCTGCAAAAGTGAGGTGCTGGATCAACCTGAAGTGGCACTGCAAGCTTGTTGGACCAAGTAGCTCACTCTGCTTTCGTTCTTAAATGAGGCAAAAACGTCAGAAGTATTATGAGGTGCGTTTGCATGGTGCTCAACGCCATTTTACGAGGATGTTGCCAGGACTAGAGGGTGTGATCTATAGGGAGAGGTAGAGTAGGCTGGGACTCTATTCCCTGGAGCGCAGGAGGGTGAGGGGTGAACTTACAGAGGTGTACAAAATCATGAGAGGAATAGATCGAGTAGATGCACAGATTCTCTTGCCCAGAGTAGGTGAATCGGGGGCCAGAGAACATAGGTTTAAGGTGAAGGGGAAAGGATTTAATAGGAATCTGAGGGGTAACCTTTTCCACACAAAGGGGGAGTCGTTGTATGGAACGAGCTGCCGGAGGAGGTAGTTGAGGCTGGGACTATCCTAACGTTTAAGAAGCAGTTAGACAGGTACATGGATAGGACAGGTTTGGAGGGATTATGGACCAAGAGTGGGCAGGTGGGACTAATGTTGCTGGGACATGTCGACCGGTGTGGGAAAGTTGGGCCTGTTTCCACATGGTATCACTCTATATGTCCTGGTGTTTTCACCTCCCACCTCGACAACAGAGACACTTACGTAAGAATGCTGTTCATCGATTACAGCTCAGCATTCAACACCATTATACCATCTAAACTGATCACCAAACTCAGTAACCTGGGCATCGATCCCTCCCTCTGCAACTGGATACTGGACTTTCTAACCAACAGACCACAGTCTGTTAGGTTAGACAAGCACACCTCTTCAACCCTCACCCTGAACACCGGCGTTCCACAGGGCTGTGTGCTGAGCCCCCTCCTCTACTCCCTCTTCACCTATGACTGCACACCTGTACATGGTACTAACACCATCATCAAGTATGCAGATGATACAACGGTGATTGGCCTCATCAGCAACAACGATGAGTCGGCCTACAGGGAGGAGGTCCAGCACTTAGCAGCATGGTGCGCTGACAACAACCTGGCCCTTAACTCCAAGAAGACCAAGGAGCTCATTGTAGACTTCAGGAACTCCAGGGGCGGCACGCACACCCCCATCCACATTAACGAGACGGAGGTGGAACGTGTTTCTAGCTTCAGGTTCCTGGGGGTCAACATCTCCGATGACCTCTCTTGGACCCACAATACCTCAACTCTGATCAAGAAGGCTCACCAGCGTCTCTTCTTCCTGAGGAGACTGAAGAAGGTCCATCTGTCTCCTCAGATCCTGGTGAACTTCTACCGCTGCACCATCGAGAGCATCCTTACCAACTGTATCACAGTATGGTATGGCAACTGCTCTGTCTCCGACCGGAAGGCATTACAGAGGGTGGTGAAAATTGCCCAACGCATCACCGGTGCCTCGCTCCCCTCCATTGAGTCTGTCCAAAGCAAGCGTTGTCTGCGGAGGGCGCTCAGCATCGCCAAGGACTGCTCTCACCCCAACTATGGACTGTTTACCCTCCTACCATCCGGGAGGCGCTACAGGTCTCTCCGTTGCCGGACCAGCAGGTCCAGGAACAGCTTCTTCCCGGCGGCTGTCACTCTACTCAACAACGTACCTCGGTGACTGCCAATCACCCCCCCCCCCCCCCCCCCCTGGACACTCCTCCCACAGGAAAAACACTAGGTCTGTATATATGCTAATGTAAATATTTATTCAAATCATATGCTATGTCGCTCTTCCAGGGAGATGCTAAATGCATTTCGTTGTCTCTGTACTGTACACGGACAATGACAATTAAAGTTGAATCTGAATCTGAATCTGAAAGGGTGCTTCCTGTCCTGAAAAAAAAATGATGTACTTCACACAACTTGCGAAAAGTCCAATTTCTTTTTGCTTTACTTTTCATTAATAATAAATTAAGGAGCTCAAAATACACGGATCTACGTAATCACATTTCTTGGTATCTATAATTTGTTTTTCAGGTTTTAATTCAATTCATGATCAATTACACATATTTCATGTTGTTTGAAATTATTCAAGTGTTTTTGAGTCGTCGTGCAACACGAAGATGAATATTTTTGGCTCACAAGTGATTTATTGCATTATTAAATCGAATTCAGATATTACATCTACAAAGTTGGCTAACATCTTTGAAGCAATGTGGAGTGGGTGAATTCCTGTGGTTTGCATACTGAATACTTCTTGATTGTATAGATTATAACAAATTCTATTGAAAACCTCATGGAATAAGGCTTAACTATGAATATGTTGATATGTTTGCAATTAATTGAACTGGAACATGGTGAAAAACCTCTTTAATCTTATCAGAAAAACTCGAGACATTAATGTTTTATTTTAACTTACACCAGTGTAAGGACTGAAAACTGCACTCTGCGACATTTAAAAAAAGTCAGAGACGTGATTATATTCCTTAATCTCACTCTGACGTACATGGTTTGTTGTTGTTGTCAGATTGTTAAAATATTGATGCAGAGAGACATTTACATCTCTCAGAACCACTGTATGTTCCAACCACTGATGCAAGAGACTTCCCAGAAACACTATTAATACTTCACATTTTCACTGCTACTGTCAAAGCGATAGGTTCTCTTCAGTTCACAAGTTCTCTACTTGTACAAAATATTATATTTCATATGCCTACAAGAGCCTATCATACTTTATGTATAAACTTAAGTGTATAATTTATGGTATTTTAAAATAAATCATATCATTTTTTTTATTGGACTAGGGGATCTCTTTACTCTCGTTTTATTTAGCCTTATTCAAGTTTACAGCAAAATCAGAGTATGCGTGAAATACTTTGCCAATATATTGTAAAATACTGGCTTCCCCATCAGTGTCGAACTATTGGTATTTTAAAATACCTTTGTTCATGTTACCTAGTTATTGGTGAGAGGCATGATAGCCACTGAATATCCGTGTTTGTCTCCCTGCAGGATATCTGGTGTTGATGCATGTCAAAGTCGTATTCAACAAGACCAATCCAACTTCAAGCTCAACTTGTAAAGTTACATTGAGACACAACACAGAACGCCTTGTGTAATGCCTCATCACTATCCTTAAAAAGCATCACTGTTCCATTGTTTAAGAAAGAACTGCAGATGCTGGAAAAATCAAAGGGAGACAAAAAATGCTGGAGAAACTCAGCGGGTGAGGCAGAATCTGTGGAGAGAAGGAATAGGCGACGTTTCGATTCGAGACCCTTCTTCAGACTGCCTCACCCGCTGAGTATCTTCAGCATTTTTTGTCATTCCTAATGCT
>NC_045975.1:1703107-1828107 GCF_010909765.2 Amblyraja radiata | reverse complement strand
CATGTTGAAAACTGAGCAGCATTACAGAGTCAGAGTTATCAAGTGTGGCAACAAGCTCTACAGCCCAACCAGCCTGTGCTGACCAAGTGTCTATCTGAGCCAGTCCCATATGCCAGTGTTTGGTCCATAATCTTTTCTAACCATGTACCGGTCCAAAAATGTTTCAGACATTGTAACCGTACCTGCATTCACATCCTCCTCTGCCTGCTGATTCCATAAACACACCACCCAATGTGTGAAAAAGTTGACCCTCAGGGTCACCTTTAAAATGAGAGGGCATAGGTTTAACGTGAGGGGAATTATTTAGATTCCCTTTACCGTGGGAAAGAGACTAACCATATCCCATTTCTCTGCCCTTCATCATTTTATATACGTGTAAGACCTTCCCTCAACCTCCTAATCTCCAAGGAAAAAAGTCACAGCGTCTCCTTAAATCCTCAAGACCTCCAGTCTTGCAACATCCTTATTTTCTGCACCCTTTCCACCTTAATGGCATCATTCTTAACGTTCGGGCCACCAGAAGTGCACACATGGACCCACTAATGACATGTACAGTTGCAACATGACATCCCGACTCCTGAACCCACTGCCCTGACCGATGAAGGCAAATAAGCCAAATGCCTTCCTCATCACCGTGTCCACCCTTGTCGCCACTCACAGGGAACTCTGTATGGCCAGGTCTATCTATTCTACAATCTTCTCCAGCCTTCAGCATTTACTGTGCAACGTCTGCTCTGGTTTTACTCGCCAAAATGCAACACCTGGCACTTGTCCGAGTTTGGCCCACTTCTCCAGTTCACCAAGATCCTGTTGTAATCTTGGATAAGCCTCTTCACTGTCCACTGCACCACCCATTTTGGTGTAATCCTCAATCTCAAACAATGTTAACACTGCCATCCAAATATTTAGTATCGTTGAAAAACTACATCAACGCTGCTAACTTGCTGACAATGTTAACTACATTGTTATCCACAAGAACTATTTGGATAACAAACACCAGTGGACCAAGCACTGACCCATATGGCACTCCACTGGTCACAGGTTTCCAATCTGAATAACCACCCTCCACAACCACTCTCCCGCTCCTTACCCCAAGCTGAGTTTGAACCTGGATTCCATAATCTTCCAGGCTAGATGACCACGTGGGATATTTTCAAAGGCCTTAGGTAATCTGACTGAGTGTCTGGGCAGACTTTAAAGGTAGACAAAAATGCTGGAGAAACTCAGCGGGTGAGGCAGCATCTGTGGAGCGATGGATATAGGTAACGTTTCGGGTCGAAATCCTTCTTCAGACTGGGTTTCGACCCGAAACGTTGCCTATTTCTGAAGGGTTTTGACACAAAACGATGCTCATTTCCTTCGCTCCATAGATGCTGCTTCACCCGCTGAGTTTCTCCAGCATTTTTGTCTACCTTCGATTTTCCAGCATCTGCAGTTCCTTCTTAAACAGACTTCTTTAAAGACAGTTTTTCTGGACTCCAACCTGTACAAACTCCAACTGCCCACACTATTTTATGTTTATTTCTCCATCACTGCAAGACCCATATTGACATTAAAAAATTCCCTCCCATTTCTTTACCGACCTATGGAATGACTTTTATTCTTCATACTGCTTTAATCTCTATTCTACCGTTGCTAAATCTTTCTTTTGTTACCCATCTTTATATCTTTACACACTGAACTATATTTTTGAGTATGCTTTTCATAAACTTTTTCCTCTCTTATAAAAGATTTCTAATGCGCTTGGGACCTCACAGACAAAAGAAAACGATCAGAGAGTTAACAGATCTGAAAGTAGGGTCAAAAAGATAAATTGAGAGGATTGTGGAGATAAAATGTAATATATTTACTATCTTTTATGTTGACAATGGAGAAGCGACCTGCGTGTTAGGTGGGAACTACTTGCCTCTTGTCTTTGCTCTTCACAAATCTGTGCGTATTTACCCACGTGGTAATTCAAATTCAAAACATTGCTCTTTATCTATTTAAAAATGGGCAAAAAAGTACAAATTAGAACAGACCTTAATAATATAAACCAAATGACATCAAGTGAATATTTCATCGTGCATTTGTCTGCCGAGCTCTATAATCTGACAACATTCTGCACATTGGAACGCAGCTAGACTGTATGTTAAAGTGAGTTCATATCTCTAATTGGCTGGGTTGTTTGGAACTGATTTAGAGCAACATTCAAAGTAAAGCACTGTTTCTAATGGCACCAACTAAATCACTTCAAAGACTGCAATGCATTAAATTTAATGAGATTGCATTTAATTTGTAAATCACTGATAAAACAAAACAATGCATAAAGACCCAATTTAAACAGTCAGATACACTAAAACGTCTGAGTGTTATAATAAAATTCAATTCAAAATTGCTGATAGATACTGTTTATTGTATGTTGCAAATCTAATTGCTGCAAACACCGTCTAAACAGAAAACCTTATTGTCATGGTTTCGTCACGCTTCATGGTTAATTTTTTCCTCTGCAATAAATTCCTGATCCACATTTATAATGCAAAGTGTCACTGTAAACATTTCACATCATCATTCAAGCCACCTGTCAGCGGTGCCATGACAGCAGTTTCATTTAATATTTCCTTGCTCACCAACCTGTACAATTAGTAGTTTAATTTCGAGATACAGCTCGGAAACAGGCCCTTCGGCCCACTGAGTCCACACTGACCAGCGATCCCTGCACATTAACACCGTCCTACACTAGGGGCAACTTTTACATTTATACCAAGGCAATTAACCTGCACACCTCGTCTTTGGAGTGGGGGAGGATACCGGTTCTCTGAGAAAACCTACGCGGTCATGGGGAGAACATACAAACTCTGTGCAGACAGCATTTGTAGCCAGGATCAAACCCGGGTCTCTGGCGCTGTAATGCAGCAACTCAACTGCTGCGCCACCCCACAACATTTTCTGATCAAAATGTTTTAAGGTGTTTTCCCGTTTTATTTTATTCGAACAAAATCAAAAAGTATTGAATTTAAAAAAAGACCACCTCCTTTAAATTAGATCCTAGTAATTTCTGTGCATTGATTCTAGTATTTCACACATGCTAGCAATAAGGATGCTGGTTTACCAAGGGAAGATAAAATATTGGTGTAATTCAGTACGTCAGGTAGCATTCATAAGTGATAGGAGTCGAATTAGGTCATTTGGTCCAACAAGTCTACTCCGCCATTTACCCAGGGCTGATGTATCTCTCCCTCGTAACCCCCGACACCCATACTAATCAAGAATCTGTATCCGCCTTAAAAATATCCATTGACGTGGCCTCCAGTCTTCTGTGGCAATTAATTCCACAGATTCACCTCCCTCTGACTGTAGGCATTTCTTATCTTCCTAAAGGAACATCCTTTAATTCTGAATCCATGACCTCGGGGACTATACTAGTGGAAACATCCTCTCCACATTCACTCTAACCAGACCTTTCCCTATTCGGTAAGCATGCCAGGAGAACATGGATAAGTGACATTTCGTGTCAGGACCCTTCTCCAGACTGCTGCAATCAGTCTGAAGAAGTGTCCCGACCCAAAATGCAGCGTAGGTTCACGAGGTTAATTCCCAGGATGGCGGGACTGTCATATGTTGAAAGAATGGAGTGGCTGGGCTTGTATTCTCTGGAATTTAGAAGGATGAGAGGGAATCTTATTGAAACATATACGATCTTTAAGGGTTTGGACGCGCTAGAGGCAGGAAACATGTTCCCGATGTTGGAGGAGTCCAGAACCAGGGGCCACAGTTTAAGAATAAGGGGTAAGCCATTTAGAACGGAGATGAGGAAAAACCTTTTCACACAGAGGATTGTGAATCTGTGGAATTCTCTGCCTCAGAAGGCAGTGGAGGCTTAATCTTTGGATGCTTTCATGAGAGAGCTAGATAGAGCTCTTAAAGATAGCAGAGTCAGGGGATATGGGGAGAAGGCAGGAATGGGTACTGATTGTGGATGATCAGCTATGATCACGGTGCATGCTTGAAGTGCCAAATGGCCTACTCCTGCACCCATTGTCTATTGTCTAAAACATCACCTATCCATGCTCTCCAGGAATGTTGCCTGACCCCCTCATTGACTCCAGCATTTAGTGTCTTATCACACACTCTAACCCACATAGTTGGAAATCTACAAACACATGCCAAAAGTCCAAGACAAAAATAGAAAGTGCTGCAAACTCTCAGCCTCTCGTAGCATTGGTGACAAAAGAAACTGAGGAAGTCCCAAGGAGAGCCAGCTCTCCTCATTTTATAGGGGGTACACAAAATTGCTGGGGAAACTCAGCGGGTGCAGCAGCTTCCGTCTGCTGCAGCATATTCCGTCTGGGGACCTTGCGTCCTTATGGCATTAACATAGAATTCTCCCAATTTGGCTAGCCCTTGCTGTCTCCTCCCCTTCCTTAACCCTCTAGCTGTCTCCTCCCACCCTCCCATCCGTCCGCCCTCGGGCTCCTCCTCCTCCTCCCCTTTCCTTCTTTCTTTCCCCCACCCCCCCATCAAAAAAAAAAAAAAAAATGCGATATCTCCTCATTTTATATCTGTACTTTGTATGACTGAGGGGCTCTCATCAAATCCAGCAATTCCAGGCAGCTTCTCCTTTTCTGTTTGTATCAGAATCGGTCAGAGAGGATGGGCAAATGGAAGAGAATCATACAGATACTTTGCTCACAGACTGCTTGATCCATCTTCACTGTTTTTCTCTTTCCACGCTCACTGCTTGATTTGCTGGGCAGTTCTTGCATTCTCCTTTTCTTTTCAGGATTCACTCATTTACCAGTCCACCTTCGCTTCCTGCCTCCCTCTAACTGCCCTGATTAATCTATTAACAAAATAGCTCTGCACACAAAAAGCTGGAATAACTCAGTACAGGCAGCATCTCTGGAGAGAAGGAATGGGTGACATTTCGTCTGAAGAAGGGTCTTGAGCCGAAAAGGCCGCCCATTCTTTCTCTCCGGAGATGCTGCCTGTCCTGAGTTCCTCCAGCTTTTTGTGTATATCATTGGTTAAACCAGCATCAGTACACATCAGGATTGCTTCAATAACCCTGGTAACCCAACTCTTACCTATCCCTTTCTCCCATTTCTCCTCCTTCACTGTCTATGCAAGTTAGTACTAACTTTTCTTACTTTGCCAGTTGTGATGGTCTTTGACCTGTTAACTCTGTTTCTCGTACCCCAGATGCAGCCGGACATGTTGAGTGTTTTCATTTCCAAACTCGATTTCAAATTGCACTGAGAAAGGGAGATGGTTTAATAAATACATACACACAAAACTTACCGAAGATTTGATATCTTTAGCTCGATTAGCGTATTTTAGTGTGTTATAAGTATCTTCAAATGATACAGAAGATGGGCTGATGGCTGCTATCATTATTGTTTGACAATTTCCTCCCAGCGAATCCTTCAAAAGTCTGGTTAGTTTACTGTTCCTGTAAGGAATATGCTGAATCTTTTTCTGCAGAAACAAAAGGCACATTGTAATACTGAGTGGAGCCATTGAGAGAAATATCAAATTTCATGCAAAAGTATAAGAGAGTTCGGTATTCCGACTGCACATGCCTAGGTCATAGGTCATTCACGATAAACATGCTCGGTAGCTGTGCTGCTGCATGTATACCGACCTGCATTTCATCCGTAGTCAGGATCGAATCTGAGTCTCCGGCGCTACAAGCTCTGTAGAATTACTACTGGACCATCCCCGTCCCCTCCCGAGTGTCTCATCCCTGTCTGGGGGCGGCCGGAGATGTCCGGGGTGACCCTGGACTGACGGGACACCGGCCCGGAGCAGTGACGGCCCAGGCATACAGCCAGCGCGGAGAAGAAGCGCTAACTCCAGCTCGACTCTGCCTGTCTTAACCGACAGCCCTGGACTGATTGAACACTGGCCTGGAGCAGTGGAGTTAGCCCTTCTTCTCCACGCTGGCTGTCAGCCTGGGCTGCCAATGCTCCGGGCCGGTGTCCCGTCAGTCCAGGGCTGTCAGTTAACCAGACGGGACATGCAGAGCAAGGGAATTTGAGAGGGGATGGGCAAATGGAAGAGAATCATACATATACTTTGCTCACAGACTGCTTGAATGCCATCAACAAGCATTGCACAGGAAACATTATTGACCTGTGTTTGACTGATGTAGAAAAGAACAGAATTAAATGATTTAATTTCCAAAACATCTGTATTTAGAAAGTAATTTCCCTACAAGTTCTACAAATCTAGGACCTCAGTGCAAAGGGCACGAGCCCACATGCTAGCCATTATTTTCCCAAACTAATCAAATTGAAGAACAGCTTACATACACAGAATACAAGACAGAAAATACATGTTGTAAAATTCAATGTCAAATCAAGTACGGAAAGCAAAATTCTCAAAAAGTGCCGCATAAATTTTAAATACAAGACTCCATACTTGAAAAGCAAATTTTCATTGTTAAAGAGTTTGTAAGGCAGTATTCATTACATCATATCATCACAGGTTATTTGCAACAGAACTGATCTCGAATTTATTGTCAAATTTAGCGAGTCAAGGTACACCAATTTCACACCATTCAGTATATTACACGGTTGAGTATTTGTACAAAATACCATTTAAACATTTCCTCTGGACTAATTTGGACAGCAACTTCCTAATTTCTCCATTAAACAACTCACTCACTCAAACTAAGCATTGCTGTCTAAGAAATACTATTATTGTGTTTAATCTCATCATATCCGCCACTAAATCTCAATTCAAAATGCTCGATCCTTAATGTTTTATTGATTTGATACCACTAAGCCTTTTCAACCAAGTCTGAATCTTATTGTTCACAACCATTGGATGACTTTAATTAATACTTCCCCAAATGATTTCTGTGAAATAATCTCGATTCCTAATTTTGTCATCCTGCTCTGGAATTGCAAAATAAGTTCTCTGTTAAAATAGTCTTGTGAATCATGAGATATTCTGGTTAGTACATCAGAATATTTAAATCATTGCAATGTCTTAAGCACCTTCATTTCACTTTCTAATTTTAACTGCGCCAACACCAGAGTTCCACTCAATTTAGATTAATTTAGGGTACTTTTAATTAACTGCTCATAAATCATGAAGGTTCTTTTCAGTTACATTTTGCATCACATTTCATGCAATGCCGAGGAATAGGTCTAATTGCCTGGGATTAAATAGATACAGTATATATGGCCCCAAACTAAGTATTCATGCATTTCAGCGTTCGTAATCTCAGCAATTGTTATGATTTTATGCTTATGGGCTAGTAGAATATAAAGATAAATAGAATCTCAAAACAATCTGAAACTTGAAAAATGAACAGTTTAGATGATTTGATCACGGATGACGGAACATTCCTACTGCTGATGAGGGAAAAGAAACTTCCTACAGAGATTTGATGGGCTCTGCGGTATGCAGCTACTTTATCAGTTATAGAAATCTTTGATGTAGGCTTGTGGTGTGGAGCAAGTGATGCCATCTGGCTGGCTGAGTTAGATGTGGCCCTTGTGGCTAAAGGGATCAGGGGGTATGGAGAGAAGGCAGGTACAGGATACTGAGTTGGATGATCAGCCATGATCATATTGAATGGCGGTGCAGGCTCGAAGGGCCGAATGGCCTACTCCTGCACCTAATTTCTATGTTTCTATGTAAAACTGATATGGATTTTGGCAGACAGAACCAAGATGGAAAGACTAATTATATTATTATTTTAACATTTGCAGATAGGAAAGTTTTGTGTTCAGAAAATTAGTCAACATATTATATGCCCAGAAAGTCTGTTCAATTACAGCTTCAATCTGAAAAAAAAAAATATGGTTACACTCCATTTGGCAAAATATTTCAAAGTGAACCGTAAGAAAAACAAAAATAGTTGAAGTTTACATTCATTTTACTGAGTCTGCATAGACTAATTTGGTACAGACTGCAACAGCACATTCAGTGGAGCAGATAATAGAGAACAAGCACTTCTGAGTTTCCATGTTTAATTGTGCATGACATCAGAAATAGCTGTCAGTCATTTTCACAAGCACTTGTAGTACTGCTATACCAAGACCACAAATTACAGCCTATTACCACTTCATACAGCGTAAACATACTGAATGGTGTGGAACTGCTGTATTTTGCATCATTAAATTTGATAATAAATTAAAGATTATCAATTCTGGTGCAAGTAACCCGTAATTATATGGTTTCATGAAAACTTCTACGCAAACTCTTGAACAATTTACATTTATTTTTCCAAGTATGGAGCAGAAGGAGTTTGTGCTTCTAATACAAATTAAGCAGGTGAGAGTAAAAATAATGGGCCTGTCCCACTGAGGGGATTTTCTGGGCGACGACAGGCGACTGCTGCAAAATTTTCACCATGTTGAAACATTTTTGGCTACAGTGGCGACAATTTTTGCTGTCGTAGGTTGTCGTGTGTGCTGTCGTAGGCTGTCGCAGGTTGTCGCCTAACTGGGACAGGCCCATAAAGCTATAATTTAATAGTTTTAATATCCAACTATTGAGGCATTCTTGAAGCATAATTTCTTGAGCTAGGAGGCTGCTGCTTGGCCAAAGTCATGCGAGCACTCTGAGTCATCGTGTCAGCTTCATTCCCCTGCTTATTTCCTTGTAACCTATTTTTCCTTACATGCCCATCCTTATCCTCCTCCCATCCACCTACACCAGGGATACACACAGTAGCTAATCAACCTGCTAATATACATCTTTGGGCTCACAATAACAGAGAACTTGCCAAGTTCACACTGCAAGGACTGGAGGGCATGATATAACTCCGTACTGTTGCAGCCTCAATGGGTTTGTAGTAACAATTCATTCTACACCGATTACCCATTCCGTGAACATCTCACCAATTCAGAGCACATATAGTTACACTTGTAATGATTTTCATAACCTTGCAAATATTTTCAATACTTGGAGAAAACCAATAACAGCAAATCCTAACCCTGCACACACTCCAATTCAGTCCATTTCAATAAAATGTCATGGACACGTTTCATAGTTTATTTCAACGTTCCTCCTGGTTATGTATCATACAATTTAATTTTCTCTTGTTTATATACAACTGATACCCTTTCAAATGCAAATACAGAAAAATCGAAGAAAGCCAATAGCTCATATAGAATGTCAACATGTTGCTTCTTTCACCATAATTAATCTGTGTAAAATGTGGTTTGCAGTGTGCACTTTGACAAATTTTCTTATACAATATCACATACATCCAATTATAAAAATACATTGGGAAATAAAATTGATTCTACAAGTAGTCTGAACGACTTCAGAGCCAAGGGATTTCTCAACTGTAGTGATATTCCCTCACCAAGGCCATGCAACCTCTAACACTTCCTGGACTACACCACAGGAATGTTCTTCACTCAGGACTGAAAGACCAAGAGAACATATACAAGGGAATCAATTTTACTATTAACTGGAAATGCTCCAAAAAACTAAAAATCATATCTGGCACAAAGTAGATAGAGACTGGAGATATGTTTTTTTGTATTACACTTGATTAATAATTTTGATGCATTAAATTGTAGAAGTGACAATGTGAATTGTGTGATGTCAATGGCATGCAGGAATTCCAATTAGAATACAAATAGTCTCTTGTCCTCTTCTGTACCAGTTTCCCCATAGCCTTCAGTTCTTTAGTCTTTTAATAGTCTATAAAGCATAGTCTTTATGATGATTGGATAGCATGCAACAAAAATATTTTCACTGTACCTCGGTACACATGACAATAATAAACTATTGTAACAGTGCTTATTCCCATACAGTAAAGGCACATGCCCATCCACAGTACTTTGATTTTTACCTTTCAGGATAACATTTGGTGATGGGCAGAAGGGAGGTGGGGAAGTAGGCAAGGAGAATAGACAATAGACAATGATCAATAGGTGCAGGAGTAGGTCATTCGGCCCTTCGAGCCAGCACCGCCATTCAATGTGACCATGGCTGAGCATCCACAATCGGTACCCCATTCCTGCTTTCTCCCCATATCCCTTGACAAAAGACTTGTATCCTTATACCATTGCCCATTATTTCTGCTCATTGATAACTCTGGGAAATCACATGCACACACAAACTAAGCCACTCTCCATTACAAAATCTAATTACTCCTGGTTTCATGCAACGCATGGACTCAAAAGCAACTTATTTGAATAGCATGATCTTTGTATTTTTGTCCCTTTCCCCATGTCTGCTTTGTCAAACTACAAACAGGTAAAGATCAAGTGCTGTATTTCTTTACATTTTAAGCTTTGAAACTTTGATATGTTACTCAATAGTTTCAAAGTGAAGAAAAGCATTTATTTAGGAAACTAGCTGCGCCACACAATAAAATTATCCATGCAATAGTCAAAAGGAGAAACTATACAAGGATAAAAGGATACCAGCCCAATTTTACAAAATTAATTGATCAACATTTCCACTGTGCAAACACACTAGTTATACACAATGATCAAGTCAACGAGCAGATTGGGGTCATTTTAATAGGATGAACCCTCCAGCCCACATAAAGCTTCAGATTGTTCTGGAGTTTTTTCAAATTTGGATGTGCATATTAAAATAGAGTTAAATCATCGTGTGAATGATTAATGATCACCTCAACACAAGAACAATGATTTAAAAAAGCTGTATTAAACTTCAAATGCATAAATGGGAATTTATAAAATCTCTTGGGGTTGTCCTTAATGCTATCTGCCAGAGCTATCGCCTGGCCCCTTTTTGCCCTTCTGATTCCTTTTTTTACTTTGCTCCTTAGTTCCCAAAACTGCTCCATGGATACACGTGATCCCGGCTGCCTACATTTTCCCAAATTGACTTGGTCATTGAATATTACTTGCAAATGCCATTTATAGGAACCTGTACCAATAACAAAGGCCCAGATTCTTCGTTAACAAAATCATACAAGCCACCGTTATTGATATTTAAATAGATAATGAGGCTGCACTGCACTTGAACGCAGAAATACAAGAGTTGCAGAGATACCTTGTGTCGGCTGCACTCACCAGGACTCAGCATTGATATCATTGTACCTGCTCTCCAACTCATTTGGAGTGCTGGTCCAGCAAGCTGCACGCTTGCCTTAATTACAAAATGATGAGAGTACAAGAGTGAAAATATCCTGGGGACACAAGCAACTGCAGATGCTGGTTTACAAAAAAAGGCAAAGTGATGGAGTAACTCAGTGGGTCAGGCAACGTCTCTGTTGAACAGGGGTAAATGACGTTTTGGGGCAGGACATGACCTGAAACGTCATCTACCCGTGTTCTCCAGAGATTCTGCTTGACTGCCTGAGTTATTCCAGCACTATCTTCTATAGTGAAAATATCCTACTGCAACTATAGGACTTGATTATATGTGGAGAGGCAAAAAGAATGCAAATGCTTTAGTCTGAAAGATCGAGACCCAAAACATCACCCACCCTTGCCCTTCAGAAATGCTGCCCGACTTGCCGAGTTACACCAGGACATCTTTGTTTTCAATTATGTACTTGTTTAGACTCTCCATCCAAGAATAGACATACTCACACTAGGAGTTCAGAGGGCAGAAAACAGATAACTATAGTGCAAACACCTATACCCTCTATGTATTGTAGCTAAATTAAGTTGCTATTATGCTGAAAGAAGCTAACAATGAATTGTCACATTATTCATTTCTGGAAAATGAACAGTGGAAGTAAGAGATGTTTAGGTAGCTCTACATTTTCTGTGTCATTATGCTAATTGCCTTACTCCAGTAATTCAACTTAACTATATATACTAAATGTAATTGAACCTGCCAAAAATATTGCATGGAGTAATGTACACGAGGACAAGAATGTAACATATCATTGCTGACCAACTAGCTGCAAAGCATATACCTCAGTTCCCACATAGTGATTTGTTTGAAGAACATAAAAAGAGAAAATACTGGATGTTGCTGCATCAGTCATTGGGATGTGAATATTGTAATGATCTCAACTTTACAAAATATGAATGTTAAGGTGTGTATTTTCCAATTAAGGATTTTACCCATTTATCTCTAAAGAACCATGTGAACGACAGGAGATACTTTAGTAATCATTCAGGTGATTATTGAATGGTTTGTAAGAAATGCTAAATGTGAAGTTATGGTTTTTTGGACAGTAGTTATGTTCCAAAATGTTCAAATTACTCAAAAGTCTAATCTTGAATTGGATCCTGGATTCAACAAAATTAAATAAATGAAAAGTAAACTTCTTGTCAATTAACATTGATACGTGCAGTGCTATAGTGTAAGCATTGTAGAGAGCTTAGTAACATGGCGCCAAGAGAACAATCTCTCCCAAAAATGCCAAAACGATAAGAGCTAGTTATTGACTCCACGAAACGGGCTGTTGAACGCACCCAGTCAGCATCAATGGTGCTGAAGTAGATGTTTTTTTTTTTTTTTAATATTTTATTTTATTAGAAGTAAGTACAGTCATATGGCACCAAAGTGCCTAATATATATTTTCTTAATACATTTTATGTACAACTTCTTTTTTTTTTTTTTTGTTACACTGAAAAAAGATTAGAAAAAGAAAAAGAAGTTAGATAGTAAAGGATAGAAAGATGTGAAATATATAGTGTGTGAAAAAAGAAAACGAGTAAATGAAGAAAGTTGAGAGAGAGAATAGAGAGAAGAAAAGAAAAAAAGAGGAGATCATTATTTATAGTCTTGACCAACCCTCGTCCAGTCCTGAAACAGTTATTTTTTACAATTGTGTTGCACCATATGATTCCAAAAAAACGACGAATGGAGACCAACTCGTTATGAATTGGTCTGATTTATCCATTAGGAGGAATCGCATTTCCTCAAGATGAGCGGTGTCCAACATACTTGCAATCCACATTTTAAGCGTTGGTATTGATGTACCCTTCCAAAATTTAAGAATTAATTTTTTTGCTATTATTAAACCATAGTTAAGGAATAGATTTTGAGATGTGTTCAATTTATTCCCATCTTCCATTACGCCAAATATAATCATTTCAGTATTAGGTTCCATTCTTGTCTTGAATAATTTTGTAAATATTTCAAAAATATCATTCCAAAATCTATAAAGTTTTATGCAGGAGACTAAGGAGTGTGTTATAGTTGCCTTTTGGGCTAGACATTTATCACAAGTGGCGGATATATTTGGATAAAATTTGTTCAATCTTGTTTTTGAGTAATATAATCTATGTACAATTTTAAATTGAATTAAATTATGTCTTACATTAATTGAACATTTGTGAATATATATCAGGTATTTTTCCCATTTAACCTTCGTAATTTTTATCATTAGTTCCCGTTCCCACTCTTCTCTAAGTACCTCTGTCGATGGTAGGTCTATATTTAGAATACTATTATATAAATATGATATTAATTTTTGTGAGTCAGCTTCAATATTCATTGCCTCTTCCAATAAGTCAGGAGTTACTTTTTGATATCCTTGTATATATTTTTTTCACGAAATCGCAAATCTGAAGATATTTAAAATATTGGTTGTTTTTCAATTTAAATTTTAATTGTAATTGTTGGAATGATAGTAAGTTTCCCATTTCATACATATCCCCGATCCTTCTAATTCCGAGACTTTCCCATTGGTTATATGTCTTATCAATAAGAGATGGTTTAAATAAAGGGTTATTCGCTATTGGCATTAACAGTGATAGATTTCTTAATTTTAAAGATAATTTTATTTGTTTCCAAATTCTTATTGTACCATATATAATTGGGTTCTTCTTATATATTGTGTTATTCAGTTTTTTTGGGGAGAAGAGGATCGTTCCTATATTACTAGGATGGCAATCCTCCTTCTCCATTTTTATCCATTCTGTCTGTTGGGTAGAACTATCCAACCAATAAATCATATTCTTAATATGCACTGCCCAGTAATAATACATAAAATTCGGAAGTGAAAGTCCCCCGACCTCTTTTGGTTTACATAAGTGTTTTTTTGTGATTCTATGTGATCTATAGTCCCAAATATAATTAGTAATATTAGAGTCTAATTTAAAAAAAAAGTATTTTGGTATATATACCGGTATAGATTGAAATAGGTATAGTAATTGTGGTAGGAAGATCATTTTTATTGCATTTATTCTACCTAATAATGATAAGGGAAGTGTTTTCCAAAATTTAATCAACGTATTAAGTTTATTTAATAAAGGCATGAAATTAGCATTGAATAATGCTTTATATTTTCTAGTAATCTGAATACCCAAATATTTAAATTTTTCTGTTGCGATTTTAAAGGGGAACTTCAGTAAGTGTGTAGGTTCTTGAGGTTTTAATGTCATGATTTCACTTTTATTCCAGTTTATTCTATATCCAGAAAAAGACCCAAATTCCTCTATTAAGTTTAATAAATTTGGTATGCTCGTTTGTGACTTTGTAATATATAAAAGTATATCGTCTGCATATAATGAGATTTTATTCTTTGAGTCTCTGGTATTATAGCCCTGAATATTCGGATGAATTCTTATACTTTCAGCCAGGGGTTCTATCATAAGGGTAAATAGCAGGGGTGATAGTGCACATCCCTGCCTATTACCCCTTGATAGTTGAAATTTTTGAGATAACATGTTATTAGTTAAAATTCTTGCCATCGGTTTATCATATAATAATTTTACCCATCTTATAAAATTCTCTCCCATATTAAATTTTTGTAGTACTTTATATAAGTATTGCCACTCTACCTGATCAAATGCTTTCTCTGCATCCAAAGAAATAATTGATATATCTTCTTCCTCTACTTTATGCGAGTACATTATATTAAACAGACGTCTCAGATTATTAAATGAGTATCTTTTAGGTATAAACCCCGTTTGATCAGGGTTTATCAATTTACTAATATATTTGCTTAATCTTCTTGCTAAAATCTTTGCTAAAATTTTCTGATCTGTATTTAAAAGTGATATAGCTCTGTACGAGCCCGGATCTTCTAAATCTTTATCTTTTTTTGGAATAAGCGTAATAGTTGATTCTGTTAGTGTTTCAGGTAGTTTGTTTTCTTTAAAAGCATGGGAGTATAAATTAAATAAATAAGGGGTTGTTATCTCCTGAAATTTTTTATAAAATTCATTATTAAAACCATCTGGTCCCGGTGTCTTACCATTTTTCAGCGATTTTATTGTAGATGGTTGAGTGCTTCGAGTTCACAGGTGTAAATATCACCAACATGTAGGAAGGAACTGCAGATGCTGGTTTAAACCGATAATCGACACAAAAAGCTGAAGGAAGCAGGACAGGCAGCATCTCTGGAGAGAAGGAATGGGTGACGTTTCTGGTCGAGACCTTTCTTCAGACAATCTGCTTGTGTATAATGTGATTTGAATGGATAACAAGCAAAGTTTTTCACATATCTTGGAACACGTGACAACAATAACCCAATACCAATTGTCGTGCAACTGCTCTACAGTTTGATTTACAAATTCAATCTTACACAGATTTTCAGTTAACATACAATCAGTAAACTGTGCAAGTGATTTTCAATTTACACCATAAAGAAAATAAACTTGTCAATTGTCTTCTGTAATTTTAATTTCAAAATTGCATTCTGGTTTACAAGTTGATCGAAATAACTTTAAGTGGGTATCTGTGGAATCATGTCCACATGGTAACATGACAAAAATCAATAGGCTCAAGAGACTGATGATTACACAAGGTCAAACAGCATGATGCCCAGAACAAGTTCCCTATTGCACTTAACAAGATTGCCCATTTCATTAATAATCTATTTTGGTGAAAACAGATTTAGTTCCAATCACCCAAAGGGAATTAGAAATATAGTAACAATCATTACCTCAATTTAATGAAATAAATGAAAGCACTGTTCATTTAATGTTATATAGGAACAACCATTGAGCTATTTTCTGGTACACAGGGAAGAGAAGATAGATTTCAAACTTAAAAACAAATCAAAAAAGATTTTGTCAATAACATACTTTTACAAAAGTTTTCTTTCCTGCATTAAAACCTTTGCAAATGACACATAATTGTATATATTATGGGTTCCTAGAGCTTGGAGACTCAAAGCTTTCCTTCTGTTCAATTGGCAGGAATTCCATAAAGGGATAAAAAGAGAAGTAGGAGCCAGGTTTTCTCCCCAGCATCAGCACCAGCGTCCCCAATCAATGGGAAGATTATTTCCATCATCTTCTTATTACAAGTTTACAGAGAGGGAAGCTGGTAGGACAGGTTAATGTTGGCTCTTAGAGAACAAGTTTGGGCTTTAATAATTGGAAATAAAATTGGTTAGTCATTTCCTTTTGTCAAACACACTAAAATATATTTATAATGGTGAATCCAGGGGAAAGGAAAAAAGAGAGATTTTAATCAAAGATCACCAGGGAAAAGGTTTACAGTCAATTAAAGGCTGATAATTCCCAAACCTTGGTCTCAAACTTAAGGATTTGTTGGAATTGATTTGCAAAATTCACTAGATTCTGGAATGGATTGTTAAACCGTAAATACAATGCACCCATCCAAGAAAGGAGGAAAGAGGAAAACTACAGGCCAATTATTGGTCATTGAAAAGATGTTGGAATCCACGACTAGAGGAGAGGGACGTGTCATATCATAACAGCACGTAGATCATGCTTGTGAAATAGTGAGTGAAAGTGGAGATACATTTAAAGTTCTGAGGATGCAATCACTAAAGGGCCTGTCCCACTTACGCAACCTTGGCTCGCAAATTACGCGACCTCGTGGTCGCTTGAGGCGTACGAGCACTGTATGGTCACATGGGGCCGGTCCCACTTAGAAGCGCGGAGTTGTGCGGGGCTAGTCCCAAGATCGCGCGGGTCTCCGAAATTCTGGCAGTGGCCCAAATGTTCGCGCGCCAACGGCCTGTCGGCACGCAGGCGCTTTGCGGTCGTACGCAGCGTCTTGACGGCGTACACCTAGCGCGTGGCGTTGCGTGATGACGTCACCGCCCGACGCCCAAATTCAGTCGGCCCGCCTCCTGCCCAGCTGATTGGCAAGTATGATGCAAATGACGTCACGCGCGAACGTAGCTCTTATTTAGCACGTACTTAGCGCGAACTTCGCGTGAACTCCGCTTCCGTTTGGTCGCGGCAAACGCATGCAAGTGGGACAGGCCCTTTAGAGTGGCCTGAAGAAAACCAGCAGATGCAGATCACTTTGATTCGGCCCTTCGAGCCGGCACCGACATTCAATATGATCATGGCTGATTACCTGATTACATATAGTCAGGATTACCTGACTATATGCAAAAAGATGGCCTAAAAAGCCAGGTGCACCAAGCAGTAGTTTAGTTCTTGACGTTGTCAGCACTGAGCGAAACTTTGACAAACAACACAAAATGAAAAAAAAACAGGATAAGTGGATCAAAAAGTTGGCAAGTTACAACCAATGAGGGAGTACTTGGGCTTCAACCATTTATTAACCCACATCTTCGGGATAGGGGAAATTATACGATTCAGAGCAGATGAGAAATATCTTCATCCTGAGGGTGGTGAACTTGTAGAATTCCCCCTCAAAGAAGGCACTGGAGACCAAATCATTGAATGTATTCAAGAAACATGCAGATATATTGTTTAATACCAAAGGGATTAAGACATGTAGTAAGAAAGCAAGTAGAATATTTGAGCAAATAATCTTCCATCACTGCAGTGAATGGTAGAGCAGGCACAAGTGACCTATTCCTTCTCCTCATGAAAAATCTCACTACAACTGCGCCGGATATTGGCAAATTAAGATCAAAACTATAAAGTAATCCAGATGTTACTGAAGGATGAATAAACTTGTAATGAAGAGAGTTCAGAGAAAGTTCACTGGCTGGTTCAATGATGAGAGTTTAAACAGGTGGAGGCTGCAGTCAGGAAAAGAGGAAGAGTGATTAAAAAACTTACAATAAGACTGACATTCAGCAAGATAAATGCTGAGAATGCAATTGCCCTTGTGGGAAAGTGTACCACTCTAGAGCATAATAAGATGTCAAAGAAGGAGTTTCCCTCAGAAAACCATAAATATTTGGAACAGTCTACTACCTCAGTGACCCAGAGTACTGACTTTAATGGTCAATTAAAAGCAAAGCAAGTAGCTCAGGGCACGCAGGAAGTTCTGGGCACTTTTGGTTTGAATTATGAGGAACAGCCATGTTCATTGTATTCAAGCACATCAGAAGATGTTTTAGTTTTGCCTGTCAAAAACCTCCCTCGCCTGTTCATCCATTACCTGCCAGGCTTTGAAATGCCCTGCCTCTCTTCCAGCTTTCTTTCCCCTGCCCTCTACAATCAGGCTGAAGAAGGGTCCCATCTCAAAATATCATCAATGAACTCTCTGCCACAGAAGGCAGTGGAGTCCAATTCACTGGATGTGTTCAAGAGAGAGTTAGATTTAGCTCTTAGGGCTAACGGAATTAAGGGATATGGGGAGAAGGCAGGAACAGGGTACTGATTCTGGACGATCAGCCATGATCATATTGAATGGCTCGAAGGGCCGAATGGCCTACTCCTGCACCTATTTTCTATATTTCTGATGCTCGCTAACCAGCCGAGTTATTCCAGCACTTTGTCTATTTTTGTTAGTTACCAGCATCTGCAGTTCCTTGTTTCTAGAGTTTAAAAAAAAATAATCAGAAGAGAGCTCGAATCGAATATTGTACACAAGATTTTCAGTTACAAGCCATTAATATTCACTCAAGGCCTTAGATTTCGGATAGCTGACTGATCTTTTCATATTCATAATCCAACAAAAATAAGGAAAAATCTTCAGAATTAATAACATTTGTAAACTCTACAGGATTTTACCGCCAACAATCTATGAATAGCCTGGTTTCTTACCATGAGGCTTTGTAATACTGTGTTTGTTGTTGCCATGGACAACTGGGGTGGGGGAACTGTCTGTACTAAAACCAAATGGTGGTCAAAATTTTCAAAGCAAAACTGGAAAGTGTAGCTATCCACCTGGTTTAAAAAAAAAATTGGAATTTCTGCAAATGTTAAAAAGCCTCCTTCTTACTCTTGTATTTAGTTTTCAATTAATATTCATAGTCAGGTGAAAAGAGCACATTAGTATTGGAATTACCCGAGAACTTGATAGACTGTCAAGTGTGGATCAATAATGAGCTGCACAAACGGACCAGATGCAGAGTACAATACATACAAAACGTATTCATCATCAAGTTTGTTTATTTTTTATAAAAGACTAAAACCAATGAATATCCACAAAATAATCCTAATTTATTACTATACCTGTACAACAATTCCTACTCGATGTTCAAATTCAGCTTTTCTTTATTGATACCCTAGTGGAATATGACTGCAAGGTAGCAGCTCTCATGAATAAGAATCAAAGCAATCTAGCATTACGGATTTCTTTAAAACAAGATTAACATTTTTCAGAAAATATGATCATATCTCTGGGGTACAGGCAGAACCCTCCCAAAGTGACCAGGCAATGTAAATTTTCTGACCAATTTCAATCCAATTCAATTCAATTCAATTTATTGTCATTTGGACCCCTTGAGGTCCAAACGAAATGCCGTTTCTGCAGCCATACATTACAAACAAATAGACCCAAGACACAACATATTTTACATAAACATCCATCACATTGCTGTGATGGAAGGCCAAAAAAACTTTTCTCTCCACTGCACTCCCCCCCCCATGTCAGAGTCAAAGTCAAAGCCCCTGGCGGGCGATGGCGAATTGTCCCGTGGCCATTTAAGCCACGCCGGGTGATGCAAGGTCGCACACCGGGTCTTGATGTTAGAGCCCCCGGCGTGCGCTCGCAGAGACCCGCCGCCATTCCAAGCCGCGCGGGGCGGTGATGTAAGGCCCTGCTCCAGGAGCTCTTCAACCCCGCAACTTGGGCGGGAGAAGTCGCCGCTGCGGAAGCCCCGAAAAGCGGTCTCCCCCCAGGTACCCGCGGGCTCCCGGTGCTACCGTCCGCCAAACCCGCAGTTGTAGCCACCGAATCTCCGGGGGTCGGGTCGCAGCAGCGTCCACCACAGCTCCACCCGCTCTGGACTCGGCCAGCTCCGCGACGGTGAGGTGAGTAGTCAGCACCAGAGCCACCGGTTTTCCTGTTGGAGGCCGTTCCTCGTTGCAGCCCCAACGACAACGGAGACCCGACAAAGAAAAGGTCGGGTCTCCCGTGCAGGGAGAGATTTAAAAGTTACCCCCAACCCCCCCCACACATACCCCAACAAAAATAACAAAAACTACATTAAAACATAGACATAAAATAATAAAAACGCAGACGGACTGTAGAGGCCGCTGCAGACGAGAGTCGCGCCGCCTACAAGGGAATGATAATCTTGCAGCAAGAACACCTGAAACTACCACTACATATTCAAAGGTAGACAAAAATGCTGGAGAAACTCAGCGGGTGAGGCAGCATCTATGGAGCGAAGGAAATAGGCAACGTTTCAGGTCGAGACCCTTCTTCAGATATTGAATATTTGTTTCTACATCTGTGAAACTACACACTAACCCAACTGAGATGAAGATTTTGTCACTATGCATACCTGGCGCAAAGCAAACATGACCACCTTGAATATTAAAAAGGCTAATGTCAGAATGGTCGTGCATCCAGATTTAAACTTGGATTCGAGATTCTACCTTGCAAATTGGCATTTCACCCATAGTTTAACAGAGTTAAGAGAATAGAGGTGCCTCCTGCTGCCAGAGTTGAGAATACACACAGGTTCTGAGCGTTCATATCAACATTAACACCGATGATTAAATGGCATATCTACAGACGGGCACTTCACTGAGATAGAATACATAGTTAAATCACTAAACATAGGTTTTGGTTTATTATTGTCAAACGCACGGAGGTAGGGTGAAAAGCTGTTTTGCATGCTATCCAAATAGATCAGACATACTACACATCAATACAATCAAGGCAAACTCAAGTACATTAGGTGGAGCAAAGGGGGAGATACAAAGTGCAGAATATAGTTTATATGTTAGCAAAAACAAGTCAGCGGGTAGGGTAATCAATCGGCAACAGTCCTTGCTTCCTTCATTTGAGGATAATCTTTACCACTGATGGATTTGGAGGTGAAAGAATCACAAGCCTATCCAGTGCAGATGTACACATTTCCTGGGGAACTGCCTACGGGTGGGATTTTTCTTATCTTTGCTGTCTTTATCAAGGATAGACTGTTTATTCTAACTGCCTGATGATGGATGATGTGGTGCTTTTGAGGGTGACAGGCACGACGACAGTCAGAGGACACACTGAAGCATTATCTCAAGGAAACTGCTGCCGACATCACAAGACAGGAAGAGCAAGTGATCACAGGTCAAGCAGAGACTTGGAGATGAACATCTAGTACCTGCTCACAATGCACAGTTCAGTATTGTCATGCACAAGGATCACTTCCTCAGTACTAATGACATTACAATGGTTTCACCAATAATCCTGGCATTGATTTAGCCAGCATTCCACTTGTTCCAAAGAATCGTTGAGATATTCTTCTACAGACATTTGGGCAAGTCACCCAACATATCCTGAGGGGTTGCCCAATTGGTATCTCATTCATTTATGGTTAAAAAATATTCATGTTTTGTACCCATTAAAGGCTGTTACCAATTGTATTACAGACCCATTCACACATCCTTCCATTGAGGCTGCACATGACCAATACAGTAGTTTCTTCCAGGGGTAATGCACGCACGCTGGATTTTGTTGCTGAATCTCAATGCTAATCCTTGGACAAATGCTTCTACTATGGTAATGGAAGTGCTCCAAAATCTTCAGGGATGTACTGTCCAAATACATATCCAAGATTTAGAATGTGCACATGCATAGATTTGACGGAATAAATGGCCCGTGAAATATGAAGCAATATTGCAATGATCAATTCTGTCCAGACTTCACTTTAATTTTCTTATTACATAATTTCTTCATCTAGTTTAGAGGAACAGCATGGAAACAGGCTCTTCAGTCCCACACTGATCATCAATCACTCATTCACACTAGCTCTGTTATTCCACATTCTCATCAGCTCCCTGCTCACTCGGAGCAATTCAGAGGACAATTAACCTACACGTCTTTGGGATGTGGGAGCAAACCGGAGCACCCAGATGAAACCCAAATGGTCACAGGGAGAATGCGTAAACTCTACATGGACAGCACCCGAGGTCAGGATTGAATTCGAGTCTCTGCTGCGGAGGCAGCAGCTCTACCCGCTGCAACACTGTGTTGGCTTGCCTCTTGATCAAGTTCAAAACATTAAAACGCACACCAACTATTGGCCCAATCAAACCAAGACAAATTGCCAGTTCCAACCAAGATTCCTATCATAGATCAAACCCGTAGTGTATTTAAAAACACAAAATGGCATTTAAAAACTAATCTCGCATATTAAAAAACAGCTTTATGCCAGTGGTGTTAACAACAATCACTTTAAAAAAAATGTGGCTCAATCAAGTTGAGGACAAACAGGAATAAAACAAGATTTCAGCAGCTCCAATATTAGTTACTCGTTGAGAGGAAAAGCAAACCATTCATTCTTACCTTTGAATCTGTTAAGGCGTTGATGACATTTCCCAAAGCCAAGAGGGACCTGTTAATATTAGCCCCCTCCCTGAAGCGGGCTGCTTTCATATTCATAGAACTAATACGCTCTGATCCAGCCAAATCAACAAGGCACATTTTCGCAATTTTTATGTTTTGATTGATGTTTGCAGTTCTATCTTGCTGCCTTAAATAAATCTGCAAAATGAACCATGTAAGAATCCTGCTATGTAAAGCCAGAGGCTACAGGAACAACACTAAAATTGAAGTAGTTCATATTTACAGCATACATTATTCCCCAGTACCTTTCAGTGAAGCACAAAGTAGCAGACCGTATAATAAAGATGGTATTTTGGGAAAAACGCAGTAAAACAAGAAACATTACTGAAGTTCCAGCAGAAACACAATGGACTCGCCAGTTTATACATTAACTCTGCTTTCTGCAAAGCTCAAATACAACTAGCCTATGAAGCTACATTCCAATATTATAATTTACTTGTAATTCATGTTATTTAGATTCTTTCAAAAATGATTCAAATGTATTTCATAATAGAAAATGCGAAGAATAGGTGTATTTGGTCAGATTATATTTACCCAATTTACTCATTCAGAAATACTGAGAAACTTGGCGAGATGCAAATGATAATTCTTCAAATGGAAGACTTGCATTTATAATTGTTACTGTATTGGCAATGTCAAATTGATGAAAGATAGCATTAGATTAAAGTGGAAAGTCTGCACTAATGTTACATTTCAGAAAATCCTTCAGCAAGCAATATTGAATTACATTTCTATTCATAGCAATACCTGAAAGACAGCATGAGAACGTGAAGAATTGGAGTTGGCGTCAGTGGGATGTTGAGTTCTATTTTTATTTCCATAATCTAACATCTGAAGCAGTTGTTTTGAGGACGAAGGCTGCAGAGGATTGTTAAAAAGAAAGAGGCTTTCAATTTTAGTTACATTTTAGCAAGGTAGTGATTTTAACACATTAATTCCGAAAACACATTCTGCAATATTTCTTTTGCATTGTTAATGTTTCAGTTCTAATAATGCTTTCCCCCCAGTAGCATGGAAGATGAGGAGCCAATACATCCTCGTCACCGGGAAGGGAGCAGCACAGCACGCAACCTTTCTGCCATCTCTCTGGTAGGTAGTAGGAAGGTGATTAAAAAAACAAAAAAACAATGACTAGCAGATCAAAACTCCCAATTTAATAATAAACAGATGAAAATTTGATGAGGTCTCAATTTGCAAAGCAGACAATTTTAGCTACCAGCAACATTTTTATTATATGGCTTACTATGTACTGAATGTAGCACTCATTTTTAATTTCACCAATGAATCCTACAGTAGAAATTAGTTTTAAATTTGAAATGTTAATAGAAATAGATTGTTCGGATTAGATTTTTTTTCTTTTTAGTGCCTATTAGAAACAAAATGGTCCTTTGTGAAGAATTCAGGGAAAACAGCTCACTATGTCTTTTTTTTTTACAATTCATAACTATTCACCTCCATCACCAATGTGGTTCCTGGTTGCCTAGCTCCAGTTGTCTATTAACTTGCTCAGGCATCCCATAATTAACAGAGGGAACATTAGATTGATTCTCACACCACTTTCATATTCACACTTTCAGCAGGATGACTGGATGGTGAGCAGCGGTGAAACACAGGCCCATTTTACAATACTTTGGCAAGGACATGGAGGGACAGAAGCAAGACCTCTTGCATCACACCACTTAGCCAATCCGATTGGCGACTTTTGCCACGAACGGACATTATGTAGATACATCAAGAATTACCAGCACTCAGAAATTAGGTGAAAGATACACAACTTTAGTATTTTAAAGAAATACAGATCAAATTCTGTAAAATTGTTCCAGGACACAGCATTAACACTATTATAGTGATGTACCAAGACTAAAATGATGTCCTTCAACATCCTATTTAAGAACTTGAAGTTCCCCACTATCCTCAATATTAAGGGTCGTTTATTGCCCTCACTTAGTCAAATGCAAGTTTGCACTTACTAATAAATTATTTTCTTTTAGAAACATAGAAAATAGGTGCAGGAGTAGGCCATTCGGCCCTTCGAGCCTGCACCGCCATTCAATATGATCAAGGCTGATCATCCAACTCAGCATCCTGTATCTGCCTTCTCTCCATACCCCCTGATCCCTTTAGCCACAAGGGCCACATCTAACTCCCTCTTAAATATAGCCAATGAACTGGCCTCAACTACCTTCTGTGGCAGAGAATTCCAGAGATTCACCACTCTCTGTATGAAAAATGTTTTCCTCATCTCGGTCCTAAAAGATTTCCCCTTTATCCTTAAACTGTGACCCCTTGTTCTGGACTTCCCCAACATCGGGAACAATCTTCCTGCATCTAGCCTGTCCAACCCCTTAAGAATTTTGTAAGTTTCTATAAGATCCCCCCTCAACTTTCTAAATTCTAGCAAGTACAAACCGAGTCTATCCAGTCTTTCTTCATATGAAAGTCCTGACATCCCAGGAATCAGTCTGGTGAACCTTCTCTGTACTCCCCTCTATGGCAAGAATGTCCTTCCTCAGATTAGGAGACCAAAACTGTACGCAATACTCCAGGTGTGGTCTCACCAAGACCCTGTACAACTGCAATAGAACCTCCCTGCTCCTATATTCAAATCCTTTTGCTATGAATGCTAACATACCATTCGCCTTCTTCACTGCCTGCTGCACCTGCATGCCTACTTTTAATGACTGGTGTACCATGACACCCAGGTCTCGTTGCATCTCCCCTTTCCTAATCAGCCACCATTCAGATAATAGTCTACTTTCCTGTTTTTGCCACCAAAGTGGATCACCTCACATTTATCCACATTTAATACCTTGTGTAGTGTTAATCCCTGGATAACGACTCCATTTTGAGCATCCTCCCGCACTGCCAGCGATCTGGAGTTGGCTAACAGGTCTCGTACTTCCTCATTGTACACCTTAAAAACAAAGTTATAATGCATGTGTTGACACTTTTTTTTAAACAATTTTTTTCTCTCCACATAATCTACTAATCAACACTCCACTTCCATGTCAATTATATTTATCACTTTCCAAAGGCTTCAATGACCAATAACAGGATTAATAAAGGGAAGATATGAGAATATATTGTCACATCCTATAACAATAATGCAGAGAAAATTATAGGCAAATTCCTCAAAAGTCTTATTTACACGTTTTTCCTTCTGGAAAAGGCTAAACCGTTTGGAATTTTAAAAACATCTCATTCCAGGAATCTAACCAGCAATTTTGGCCTGATGTAAGAATCACTAATCTGCTGAAGGATGAAGCCAGAGAATGTCATTTTGGTTCTGGATCACACTCCAAAAACAGTTAAACTCTGAACTGATCAAGCTCAGTTGGCAAACAAACCAATTAATCTACTTAGAAACCAATTTCTTATTCTGCGACTAATATGCAATGTATTGGCAATATATTAAAAAAAACAATTCCAGAATAGACAGAACTTCCAGGTAAATGTCAGATTTGGAATTCACATCTAATGTGGAATTTCTCAACTTGCTGGCAGCCCTTCGGTGGTGATTCCTCATTCTACTGCAGTTAGAACCACAGAAACAATGCAACTATTCAGTTGAAAGGAGAAGGCAGGTGGGGAAGGCGGTGTACTCTAGTATTAGCCAATTTAGATTTCAACTAATTAAGTTTACTCCTAAAATAATTGTAAACAATTTAACATTCGCATATACTAAAGTTCATTTTTGTGTTGATGGCATAACTATATTTATGGTTGTGAGAGAACAGGAGGATTTGTTATGCTTTTAAAGCCCAACTATACCTGTAAGGACCTTATCATTTAAGAGTGCCAGCAAAACAAAATAATCTGATGTATACAACAATTTACTTACCACTCAAGATCTGGCCCAATAACCAATAACTTATTTTTGTATTTCTTTAAACCGCACTCCCTCCAATTTATATATTGTATTATTTATTTATATTAATAAAACTTACATTCCAACTTCTGATCAACTTTCTGATCTGCCGTGTCTCTCATGTCACAATGAGAGAACATAGAAAAATAGGTGCAGTAGGCCTTCAGCCCTTCGAGCCAGCACCGCCATTCAATATGATCATGGCTGATCATCTAAATCAGTACCCCCTTCAGGCGTTCTCCCCATATCCATTGATTCCTACAGCCCTTAGAGCTAAATCTAACTCTCTCTTGAAATCAACGTACAAGGCTGAAGTGCATTTTGCTTTCTAGCTCACGGTCAGGCTTTGGCCTGGGCTCATGGCTGCTCTATGACTACAACAGCCCACCTCTACATTGCGGGAGATCTTGCCAGATAATTGGGCACAGCGTTTGTCAGATGATTTTGACTCATGCAGCTGACGTGTTTCAGCCTGCGCAGAAAATCATGGCCACCCAGTATAGTCCACAGGGATCTCAATGATCTGTTGTTCCTTAATGACTAGGAGGGTTTTACAGAAAGAAGGGGAAGCTATTCAGTACAGTGTATTTGGGGTGCGTGATCCAATTTTTACAACTATGATTGTAGAGACAGGCACCAGCCTGACAATAAAACATTTGTGATTAGCAGTTTGTTCTGGTCATGCAAGATAAGCATTAATATTTAGCTGATCTTTGCACTATATTACAGGTCCACCACCAATTTTCCATCACCCTTGGATCCAGAGCCATGGCGTATTATCCTTTTTGCTGGACCAGAGGCCTTGGGGGGAGAGGGCCCACAAAGTCGGCCATGGGAACGGATCTGCCGCCTCCAACCAGGCTGGAGTTCGATAGCCCCGGAGCCGGGGGGGGGGGGGGGGGGGGGGGGGGGGCAAATTTGGCGAGCGGATCCGAGTGGAAATCCCGCTGAGGTCGAGATCTGCCGCCTCACCACCACATTTTCAGAGGGGGTTTGACTTCCAGGAGTGATTCCAAGTGCGCTTGAGTGGATTAAAGGAGACGTCAGACCACCAGTTTCTGTAAAAATTGGTGGTGGACCTGTGCTAAGGTTAAGCAAGATTTGAAATAAAATGGTATCTACTCAAAACACCACTGAACAATATTCCTCCTTACCTCCAAGTATGAAACTGCAACATCACAGCTTTTCTCATTTTTCAGCCGTTCTATTCGATCGTACATCTCCTTCATAGTTAGATACATCACCCCAGGTTTCTCAGATGATCCCAGCATCGTGTGAGTTTTGCCAGACCCAGTAGCACCATATGCAAAGACTATGTAAATAAAATAATGTTACTGTAGCTCTCTTAAAGCTGGCATGTTTCCAATGAAATTGAGATTGGTATGCTACAGGGATCAGTGCAAGAATATTTTAACACTCATGACAAAGCAGCAATATCCTGCTCCAACTCCATTTACAATCTTACAGATGGCCAAATCTCAAAGAATGCCCAGATGGAGTACAAGAAAGAGAGAGAGAACCTAACAGCATGGTCTCAAGGTAACAACTCGCGCTCAAGGTCAGTAAAACTAAGGAGCTAGTCTTCGACTTCAGTAAACTGGGTGGAATACACATCCCAAGCTGCATCCAAGGTGCAGAGGTGGAGACAGTCGAGAGCTTCAATCTGGTAGGTGTAACTATCACCAACAATTTGACATGGTCCAACCACAATGACAGTATGGCCAAGAAAGAAACTTGGGTCTACTTATAACCATATAACAATTACAGCACGGAAACAGGCCATTTCGACCCTTCTAGTCCGTGCCGAACACTTACTCTCACCTAGTCCCATCTATCTGCACTCAGACCATAACCCTCCATTCCTTTCCCGTCCATATTCCTATCCAATTTATTTTAAATGATAAAATCGAACCTGCCTCCACCACTTCCACTGGAAGCTCATTCCACACAGCCACCACTTCCTCAGAAGATCAAGGGAATTTGGCATGTCTAAAGAATCAATATGCTGGGCTCAAGATAGATCTTCAGAGATGGGTTGATAGATTCTCAGCTTTCCCCTTCTAAAGTGAATCAACTCCTTGGTCTTGCTGATGTTGAGCACGATTTTGTTCTGGCATTTCAATCCCCCCCCCCCTCTATACTCTGACTCATCATTACCCATTATTCGTCCAACAATGGTGATGTCATCAGTAAATGTAAAGCTGTCGTTGGACCCGTATCTGGCTGCAGTCATGGGCATAAATAGAGCGACGAGTAACTCTTTCTACATCATAGAGAGCATCTTATCAAGAAGCATCACAGATTGGTACGGCAACCCGTCCGCCAGACTGCAAGAAATTACATTTGTGGATGCAGCTCAGTCCATCACAAACTAACCTCCGCATCCATTCCCCAGTCAAGGACCACTTACACCCCACTCATTCTCTCTTCTCCTGATGAGACGAAGATACAAACGTTTGAAAGTATTTAGCACCCTGTTCAAGAACAGCCTCTTACTTGCTTAAACTGGATTTCCAAACTGCCTTGTTGCAGCCCTAGTACTTAAAAAAAGACTTTCCCTGTAGCTGTAATACTAGATTCTACACCCCATTGTTACAAGCAGTCCAATGAAGAATGGTTAAGGTGATCCCAGATATGGAGGCATCACCCTGAGGCAGGATTGAAGAATATGGGTCTGATTGGAATTTAGAAGAATGAGATGCAATCTTATTTGAAATATATAAGGTTATTCAAAGGATTGACAGGATAATGGCTGGGGAATAGGTTTCCTTCATGGAAAACTCTAGAGCCTAAGAGCCTTCTGAATTTTGTAGTCGGCAGGGCAGTACTCTGCATATCGCCAACTTGGACAATTTAACATTTTAATCATGCCAATTCACCTACAAACCTGTACGTCTTTGGAGTGTGGGAGGAAAGCGAAGATCTCGGAGAAAACCCACGCAGATCACGAGGAGAACGTACAAACACCATACAGACAGCACCCCGTATTCGGGATCGAACCCGGGTCTCTAGCGCTGCAAGGCAGCAACTCTACCGCTGCGCCACCGTGACTGCCGTATTATTCTTACATAATAAGAATTGTTTTCCTCTGAATAAGGGATGACTCGTTAAAACCAAGAGGTGGAACAATTCCTTCCCTCAAAGGATTCCAAGTTCTTGGCTTTCCTTATCCCCAACAGCTGATGAGGTCAAATTCATGAATGTATTTGAAGTATGATAGCGAGATCAACTGTAGCTAGCCAAAGACAATCATTATCTTGTCTACAAGTCCACATCTTGAGATTTACAATCACACCTTTTGCTTCAATATTTCTTCATTACAAATTCTATTCTCCGTTTAAAGTGCAATTTATTCATCAGATACTCTCAGCACATGGTAGTAGCCCTATGGTACATACAATAAGATTTACCTTCAAAGACAGCCGTGATCTAAAAAGCACAATAACATTTTTACTTAAGAACATTAGAATTACCTGGCCTTGTACATTTGATCTGCATCAATATTAAACAGAGTTGAGGAAAAATCGCATTGCCTACATAGTGCTAACTTTCCGAGGCACTCGTGTCAAGCATCTCCCTGCTGTGTGAACATGGCAGACGCTATGCCGATAAAGAGCAGACGCGTCTTGCTATTTCAAAATCTTGTCACTCCAGATATCATTAGATCCATTGGGCATAGCTGGAAGGCTAGTTCTTGCTTATATCAAATGGTTTGAATTGGAAAGAAATTCACATGGCTTCCCACACTTATTAACGAACAGATAAATGGCTTTGTGTTGGCTTGTTTCCATTTACTTGTTATACTTTGGTATAATCACTTTGTTATTAAGTTCAAGTTCAAGTGGGTTTATTGTCCTGTGTCCCTGTATAGGACAATGAAATTCTTGCGTTGCTTCAGCACACAGAACATAGTAGGCATTGACTACAAAAACAGATCAGTGTTTTTGTAGTCAATGCCATGCATTGTATTTTGTAGTCAATGCCATAAATAATATTGCCATGCATGGCAATATTACTTATTTTTGGCACATGCAACTTAAACTTCAACAAGTGTAGCTTTTCATCTCAAGCAGCCTGCGATTGTCCCCTCCTTCTCAATGTTTGCAATAAACTCTGGAGTTCAGATTACATCAAACATAACCGCAGAGCACAGGAACAGGCCCTGTGGCCCACAATGTCTGGGCCAAATATGATATTACTTTAGAGTTTCCTGCACTCACTGTTTAGCCACATGTTCAACTGCACTTGTCTTTAGGAAATCTTTAAAGCATCTTACTCTAAACGGAGCTCAAATTACTGACTAGGTAACGGGCCCTGGATATGTTCTGAAGGAGCTGTGCAACAGCTCCTGTACTGATCTGAATTCCACCAAAAACAAATGTTATTTGAGCCTCTGCCATAGTAATGATTTCAATTTTAATTTCAAAAGCGAATATTAAAATCTACCACCAACCTCAGTCATACCCTTCCTACAAAAAGAATGTAGTCTACAGGATCCCGACCGGAAACATCACCTATCTATCCGAGACGCAGCCTGACCTGCTGAGTTACTCCAGCGCTTTGTGACTTTAACAGAGTAGAGTTGTTCTGTTGTCTAGTTCTATAGGGGGGTTGCACGGAAGGTCACTGGGTCGCACGGAGCCGCTAAATCCAACTGGAAAACATCCGTCACTTCCGGTATATGTTATTAATGCTAGAAACACGTACTTTCCTACCTGTTAAAAACCGCCAAAATGTTGAATTTTTGCGCTGAAAAAATTTGTGGGAGTGGGGGTAAGTGTGAGAGACATGTACCCAACTTCAGAATTCCAAAAGTGAAGCGAAATGAAGGTATAGAAAAGCGAGAACTGAAGGGACTACAGCAGCTAAAGTGCTTGGTAAACATTGAAAATATTGGGAATTATCACGTTTGCTCACTGCATTTCATCAAGTAAGGCATTATTTGTGTTTTTTCTTGATTCCTTTGGTATCTAAAAATTCTCAGAAGTGATAAATCTGGCTGTAAATTTTTCTTCAGATGCGTTTTCATTTTGTATCTAAAAACCCACGAGAACCATGGGCGATTAAAAAAAATTACAGCCAGATTTATCACTTCTGAAACTTTTTAGATGCCAAAGGAATCAAGAAAAAACGCAAATAATGCCTTACTTGATGAAATGCAGTGAGCAAACGGCCAATGTTCGCCAAGCACTCTGTCTGTTGTTGTCCCCTTCAGCTCTCGTTTCTATCTACCGTCATTTCTCCTCACTTTTGGAATTGTGAAGTATGCTAAATGTCTCTCACGCTTATCCCGATTTCCATAATTATTTACAGCGCAAAAAGTGACAATTTCAGCGGGTTTTAACGGGCCCGCTACGCTGGAAACAATGGTAAGTGCCTACCTGCAGTTCATCGCATGTACTCCACTTGGAGTAGCGTAGCAACAGTACGGGTCATGGATCGTGACCCGACTGCCGTGAAACCTCCCTATACAATTTCTTGTCATACCATCTGTCAATGGTCCTGAAGTTCTATATAGACCAAAATATGTACATTGTGTGTTTTGTAAATATTAAAGACAACCATCACGATTCTGTTCAAGAAGAGAACCTCAAAAGACTCATGATCCACCCGCAGCAAAGCCTCATTCGGAAAGTATGCCTCAATTCCCACGAGGAAACATCACAACATTCTGAAGAAGGGTTTCGGCCCGAAACGTTGCCTATTTCCTTCGCTCCATAGATGCTGCTGCACCCGCTGAGTTTCTCCAGCATTTTTGTGTACCTTCAATTTTTCAGCATCTGCAGTTCCTTCTTAAACACAACATTTACCTCATTGAGTCCCCTTAAAAGTTAGCATCTTTCATAGAAACTAGTTTCTTATTCCATATAGAGTACACAAAGGACAAACGCTTTACCTCAACAATCAAACCAATAAATCTAATCTCAATCACTTCCGAAGTTAATTTCTCCAAGGCCAAACAAATCCAGACAATTCTTCAATACCTCACCATAATCCTGAACATTTTAAAAAGACGTCCCTACTTTGTACAACAAATTCCATGCAAGGGTGGCCAAAATCTATTTGCCCTCCCATTGACTTGATGTACTTGCAGGCTAACTTAGTTTAATTGACAAGGATCATTCCATTCAACCCTTCACAACATCATTCTGCTGTTTTCTCCATTTCTACAATATCCTATCCCACCAGCACCCCTCCTCCCCATTCGTCCCACCGGAGAATAATGCGTGGTTATCCAATTGTCAAGTTTATATGAGCTCTGAACAAAAAAGTCTTCTACCTGTACAGTTATATCCATTGAAAACACTCTCCAGGATTGATTTTGTCTCTTCAAATATATCCGATTGCGAGGAATTTGCATCAAAAACACGGTCGAAAATAAATTGAAGATCCTTGTTTTTATTGCTCAGATACCGGCGTTGAACTTTAGAACGATAAAAGAAGCCGATTTCATCCTCCTTGGGATCAAAAATCAACATGTGCTTATCAACCACATGAACAACTTTGCGGTGCTTCCCATTCTTTTCTCTTGCATTTTCTGGGCGAACGCGGATAAAAACCTTCACATGGTTACACACGTAGTCAGTGGAAGACATGATGTGCTCAAATATCTATGTTCACAGCAGATGTTTCAAGCGTAGCCCATTCACTTAATTCCTGCAAGATAAAACAAAGGTATATTGGTAAAATTTCAACATAGCAGTGCAGAGTCAGGGTGCCAAAATAGTTACGCTGCAGTTTGGATTGGGATATCTCTGCCAGCGTCAGGTCGGGGGGAGTCACCCCCCCCCCCCCCCCCCCCCCGCAAGGGTACCATGTAATCCCATGCTACCTGCTCCTTGGTTGGATAGTCAGCGACTAAACCGTCTCTCCCACCTGGTTTGCCATGTGAGGAAGGGGCTGTGAGCCCCCAGCAGGACCAAAGCAAGACCTGTCAAAGGGCGGATGAGCTCCTAGTGAGCCAACGGCCATCCACACTTCAGTAGAAGTTGCGATCACTGTCGTATGTAGGGTTTTGTCCGAGCCAAGTTTAATAGCCTGTTGGCTGTGGGGAAGTAGCTATTCCTGAACCTGGTCGTTACAAATCTTCAGGCTCCTGTACCTTCTACCTGAAGGTAGCACGGAGATGAGTGTGTGGCCCGCTGAGTTACTTCAGCATTTTGTGTCCACCATAGACCTCATCCTCTTTGCTCTTACACTCCAGCCTCCATCCCGCTTACCTCGACCACCCACCCACTGAAGGAGAGTCAGTATGTCAAGGAAGACTCTCTCTAACTTCTACAGGTGCACAGTCGAGAGCATGCTGACCAGTTGCATCATGGCTTGGTTCGGCAACTTGAGCGCCCTGGAACGGAAAAGACTACAAAAAGTAGTAAACACTGCCCAGTCCATCATCGGCTCTGACCTCCCTAACATCGAGGGGATTTATCGCAGTCGCTGCCTCAAAAAGGCTGGCAGCATCATCAAAGACCCACACCATCCTAGCCACACACTCATCTCCCCGCTACCTTCAGGTAGAAGGTACAGGAGCTTGAAGACTGCAACAACCAGGTTCAGGAATAGTTACTTCCCCACAGCCATCAGGCTATTAAACCTGGCTCGGACAAAACTCTGATTATTAATAACCCATTATCTGTGTATTTGCACTTTATCCGTTTATTTATTCATGTGTGTATATATGGACACACTGATCTGTTCTGTAGTCAACGCAACCCCCCCCCCCCCCCCACCCACTCCACCCACCCCCACCACCCCCCACCGACTCTCAGGCCCGGCCCGCCGCCCTCGCCGTTGCCCCGGTCCCCTCACTGCCCGGCCCTCATCCGTGATCTCCCCCGCCCCAAGCCCATTGCCCCGGGCCCGCCACCCCCTTGCGGCCCCGGCCCGGCCCAACCCCCCTCCCCCACTCCTCACCCGCTGGCCCCGTCACAGACTCCCCTCATTACACAAACCCGCCCCGGGCCCACCTCACCCCGGGCCCCCGCCACCACCCGCCCCACCCCGGGCCCACCCCACCCCACCACCACCCACCTCACGGGCCCACCTCACCTCACGGTCACCGTCGCCGCCGCGGATCCAAACCACGGATCTATCGCTGGAGCATCTTTGATTCAAACGGCCGTTGGTCCTCCCGCCCATTGGCTCCCTCCGCTTCAATCTCATTGGGCGCTGCCGGGCCCGCGTCACGGTGTCGCCGCTCAACCGTCCGGGCGGCGCCGGCACCGCCGCGTACAGGGCCGGGTACAGGTATAAACAGGGCCGGGTACAGGTACAGGTATAAACAGGGCCGGGTACAGGTATAAACAGGGCCGGGTACAGGTATAAACAGGGCCGGGTACAGGTACAGGTATAAACAGGGCCGGGTACGGGTACGGGTACAGGTATAAACAGGGCCGGGTACAGGTATAAACAGGGCCGGGTACAGGTACAGGTATAAACAGGGCCGGGTACGGGTACGGGTACAGGTATAAACAGGGCCGGGTACAGGTACAGGTATAAACAGGGCCGGGTACGGGTACGGGTACAGGTATAAACAGGGCCGGGTACAGGTATAAACAGGGCCGGGTACAGGTACAAGCAAAGATCCTATAGCGGAGCTCTGCTATAAGATCTTTGGGTACAAGTACAAGCAGGGCCACAGGTACAAGTATAAATAGGATGTTTAAGAAGGAACTGCAGATGCTGGAAAATCGAAGATAGACAGGGCCACAGGTATAAGCAGGGGGGCACAGGTATATGCAGGGGGGCACAGGTATAAGCAGGGCGGCACAGGTATATGCAGGGGGGCACAAGCTGGGGCACAGGTATAAGCAGGGGGGCACAAGCTGGGGCACAGGTATAAGCAGGGGGGCACAGGTATAAGCAGGGGGGCACAGGTATATGCAGGGGGGCACAGGTATAAGCAGGGCAGCACAGGTATATGCAGGGGGGCACAAGCTGGGGCACAGGTATAAGCAGGGGGCACAGAGGGGAAGATTGAGGGGGGATCTTATAGAAACGTACAAAATTCTTAAGGGGTTGGACAGGCTAGATGCAGGAAGATTGTTCCCGATGTTGGGGAAGTCCAGGACAAGGGGTCACAGTTTAAGGATAAGGGGGAAATCTTTTAGGACCGAGATGAGGAAAACTTTTTTCACACAGAGAGTGGTGACTCTGTGGAATTCTCTCCTGCAGAAGGTAGTTGAGGCCAGTTCATTGGCTATATTTAAGAGGGAGTTAGATGTGGCCCTTGTGGCTAAAGGGATCAGAGGGTATTGAGAGAAGGCAGGTACAGGATACTGAGTTGGATGATCAGTTATGATATTGAACGGCGGTGCAGGCTCGAAGGGCCGAATGGCCTACTCCTGCACCTATTTTCTATGTTTCTATGTATAAGCAGGTTCAAGCAGGGGGGGCACAGGTTCAAGCAGGGGGGCACATGTATAAGCAGGGGGGACAGGTATAAGCTGGGGGGCACAGGTATAAGCTGGGGGGCACAGGTTCAAGCAGGGGGGCACAGGTTCAAGCAGGAGCCACAGGGGTACAGGCTGGGGCACAGGTATTTAAGCAGATGTACAGGCCGGGTCCGGGCAGGGGCACAGGTACAGCTTCCTTCTCTCCAGCAATGCTGCCTGTCCCGCTGAGTTACCCAAGCATTTTGTGTCCATCTCCCTGTGCAGAGGCCGGGTACCAGGGTGTAGAAAAGAGCTGCAGATACTAGTTTACACAGCAGGTGCGCACAAAATGCTGGACCTCCATGTGCAGTGGCTTGGTACAGAGTGCTGGAGCCTCTCCTTTCTACACATAGCCTGCCTACAGAGCTGTTCAAAAAGGAACTGCAGATGCTGGAATATCGAAGGTACACAAAATTGCTGGGGAAACTCAGCGGGTGCAGCAGCATCTATGGAGCGAAGGAAATAGGCGATGTTTCGGGCCGAAACCCTTCTTCAGACTGGTGGGGGGTGGGGAGAAGGAAGGAAAAGGGGAGGAGCAGAGCTGCTGGGTTCAGGGGACAGTCAGGTGGGTCATTTCTATAAGTATTAGAAAGTGAACGACAACTTTGCCCAGAACAAATACATACATTTTACTTTCACTAAACTATGAAACTAAATTTTGTTAACAGCGTGGGCAACTCAAAAGTGATGTCCCAAGTGAACACAAATTAGCAACTTTTTAGGCATGATATATGTTACTTACCCCAGCTCTGTGCTTATGTTTATCATGGGGAAGCGCTGTGTCTGTGAGGGAAAGAGCTGCCCCAGTACAGTGTATGTGAGTTTCCCCAGCACTGAGTGTGTAGTGTGTGTGATCATTGTGAGGGGAAGTGCTGCCCCAACACTGTGCGTGTCTCTCTCCAGCACTGCTTGTTTACTGTGGGGGAGAGCGCGGCCCCGTGTGTGTGTGTGTGTGTGTCTGTCTATCCCCAGCTGTGTGTGTGTGTCTGTCTATCCCCAGCTGTGTGTGTGTGTCTTCACCCAGCACTGTGTGTGTGTGTGTCTTCACCCAGCACTGTGTGTATGTGTGTGTCTTCACCCAGCACTGTGTGTATGTGTGTGTGTGTCTTCACCCAGCAGTGTGTGTGTGTGTGTCTTCACCCAGCACTGTGTGTATGTGTGTGTGTGTCTTCACCCAGCAGTGTGTGTGTGTGTCTTCACCCAGCACTGTGTGTGTGTGTCTTCACCCAGCAGTGTGTGTGTGTGTCTTCACCCAGCAGTGTGTGTGTGTGTCTTCACCCAGCAGTGTGTGTGTGTGTGTCTTCACCCAGCAGTGTGTGTGTGTGTGTCTTCACCCAGCACTGTGTGTATGTGTGTGTCTTCACCCAGCACTGTGTGTATGTGTGTGTGTGTCTTCACCCAGCAGTGTGTGTGTGTATGTGTCTTCACCCAGCACTGTGTGTATGTGTGTGTGTGTCTTCACCCAGCAGTGTGTGTGTGTGTCTTCACCCAGCACTGTGTGTATGTGTGTGTGTCTTCACCCAGCACTGTGTGTATGTGTGTGTGTGTCTTCACCCAGCAGTGTGTGTGTGTGTCTTCACCCAGCACTGTGTGTATGTGTGTGTGTCTTCACCCAGCAGTGTCTGTCTGTCTGTCTGCACCCAGCACTGTGTGTGTGTGTGTTTACTGTAGCGCTGCGTTTCCCCAGCACTGTGTGTGTGTGTGTGTGTGGTGGGGGAAGAGCACCCGGCCGCGGTGTCTGGTACGCGGGCTTTGGGCGGCGGACCGGCCCTAGTTACGGGCGGAGCGCGGCTGATGACGGACTCAGGCCCCGGGCCTCTCCCCCCCCCGGCGCTAACCCATCCCCTCACACCCAGCTCCAGCCCTAACCCCAACCAGGCCGCGGTTACACCCCCACACCCAACCCTAACCCCAGGCTGTATTAACCCACCCCCTCACACCCAGCTACAGCCCTAACCCCAGCCTAACCTCCCCTCGCCCCAGCCCCAACCCTAACCCCAGGCTGTATTAACCCACCCCCTCACACCCAGCCCCAGGCCCAGGCTGTATTAACCCACCCCCTCACACCCAGCTACAGCCCTAACCCCAACTAGGCCGCGGTTACACCCTCACACCCAACCCTAACCCCAGCCACTCCCTCCCCCCTCACACCCCCAATCACAGTTCCAACCCAGCACCGGAGACCCGGGTTCCATCCCAACCACGCGTGCTGTCTGTGTGGAGTTTGCACGTTCTCCCCGTGACCTGCGCGGGTTTTCTCCGGGTGCTCGGGTTTCCTTCCACACCCCCAAAGACCTGCAGGTGTGTAGGTTAATGGGCCCTCTGTTAAATTGCCCCCAATGTGTAGGGAGTGGGTGAGAAAGTGGGATAACAGGAGTACTGTGTCTTTGGTCAGCACAGATTCTGTGGGCCGAAGGGCCTGTTTCCACGCCGTGTCACTAAACTCAACCAAACTAATCAAACCTCTCCCCTGAGACTTCCATGCACCACTTCCCTGAATAGGGAGCAATCTGGGCGATTGAAAGTTACAGCGTGGAAACTAGCATTGTTTAAATATTTGCTTCAATCAGCTCCAACATGCATTGGGGGTTGGTAAAGCACTGCTTGAAAGCCTCTTCTGTAGTCGGACGCGGACCATTCGCAGTTAAATGTGAGCAGCGTTGTTGCCCGGTCGGCCTCTTCAACATGCGCTGCCATCAGCTGCCCCTCGCCAGGAACATTGCCCTGTCTGCAGCGCTCGGTGCCCGACACCCCGGCACTACTCTAACAGCAACCACCTGCCCGACCAGCACAGCTTCACACCATGAGCTTTACTTGCACAAACCCGTGATGGTTAAAGAGATTGTTCAGCACCTATCACCGAAACCAGGGCAGGTGAGTTCAGATTCTGTTGTGTCGAGCTGCTATATAAAGTTTTATCATCAAACACGATGTTCCCGCTAACAGAAGTTCCCCTTTCACTGCTGACACTGCTAAAACTGCTTCCCAGCTACATTACAGCAGTCTGAAAGTAGGGTCCAGACCTGAAGCGCCTCCTATCCATGTTCTCCAGAGAGGCTGTCTGACCCGTTGAATTCCTCCAACACTTTGTCTTTTTTTTTTTGTAAACCTGCATCTGCAGTTGTTTGTTTCCGCACAAGTGGGCCAATTGGCCAGTCTGGCTTGTGCTCAGCATGTATTCAGTAAATGACGAATCAACGTAAGCTTTCAAATTCCAAACATTGTTGTTTAATCAGAATTTGGATTTTGTTTTAGAATTATTTTCTCACAGGGTTTCTAATAATGTAAGGATCTTCTTAAATTCACTCAGCGGGTCAGATAATGTTGATGACTTTTGATTAGAAATGGACTTTGTTGGAGTTTATTAAATACAGAGTCAAGCATAAATATTGAAACAGGAGTATGGATCATTGATTTTTTTTTTTAAGGCTGAGATAGATGGGTTTTTGATAAATATGGGTTGTGAGGAAGAGGTGGTAAAAGTGAAGTTGAGGTTTGTTCAACCATGATCTTATTGAGGGACAATAGTCAGCTCCTGGATCTTATGTCGTAGCAGAACAATAGTAAAAAAATGTGAAACGTCTGATAATATTTACAGGTAATATGAATGCAAATAATAATTTATAACTCCAAAATGGAGCTGTATGACTTTAAAATTGGGTTGCATTACAGTATCCTGACGTAGGTGTCTACAGGCAATTATCTATTGCCCATAAGTCAGATATTTGTGACCGCTTTCACTCCTAAACTGTGAATGAGGTTTCAAGTTTGTGATTTCCATGTTAACAATATATTACAAAGAAGAATTTTTACATGGGTTTAGTATCGGTATTTAGTGAACACGCAAGGTTTGTTAACTATCTTCAAATATATACGTACTAACTCCTTTCTCTGAAATATGCAATAAATACATTTTGGATCTTTAAACTTGGACGTCTTTGAATATTGACTTCTCTAAGTAACCCTTGCTTTCCCTCTCTCTCTCCACACTCCACTCAAGGGGGGGGGGGGGGGGGGGAAGGCGGGATAATACTTAAAACTGGAAAATTCAATTTAAATTATTGTTGAACTGGGGTTAATTGGAGAAGTGTTTTTTTTTTGTGGCTGTTGTGTTTTGCTATTGGACTTTAGCAGTTGACATCCTGGTCAAATGAGTTAACCAAAGAATGTTTGTTGGCTGCTGGCATGTTATTTTACGTTGTATTATATATAGTATGTCATCTAATGTGAACTCAGTTGCATGAAAATGTGTAAATTTGGTCAAATTTGTTTGATTGGTGTATCCTTCATGTAGAGTCTTTGAGCCAAATTGTCTGACATTGCAAATAGCAAGGAGTAGCTCTTGATGCATTAAGGTAATGCATTGAGGATGCTCCTCAAACTGTGGAGCATCCTGGACAATATAGCTCACCCCCTCCATGACACACTGGTCAACCTGAGGAGCACCTTCAGCAACAGAATTGTCCCACCAAGATGCAGCACAGAACGTCACAGGAGATCCTTCTTCCCTGTGGCTATCGAAATGTACAACTCCTCCCCCTTCTGTCGTGGGCTAGACTGAGACTGACTCCTCCACCCCCCCCCCCCCCCCCCCCCTCACCCCAATCTTTGCACACCCCAATCCTTTCCACTCATCACTTTAATTTCATGTTTCATGAATTTTGTGTTTTATGAATTGTTGGCAGATCAATTTCCCTCCTGGAATAAATAAAGTTTTATCGTATTGTATCGTAACCAAATGGATTGGAATAATAATTGATATTTTAAATGAAGGGTGTGATTCCACAAAATGTGTGGAACTACTATTTTTCATTTCTCCTAGTTTTTTTCTTTGTGAAAATTCTGTGTGTTTTTTTTGCATCTATAACTATTTTAAAGTTAATATTCCCTCAGGTCAATATTTTGTTTGCTTTAATTAGTAAAAGTCATTAAACTCAAATGCACGTGAATGCACTTCCAATTTTTAACAAATGATTTCTGACTAATTTGGCAGCAAGTAAACTGGCACTGCAGTTTCTCATAGAACTATTTAGCAATTCAAATTATGTATTTTGGCAATTTGTAATGTATATAGTTTGTGAAAAATGTCACTAAAGATTAGTTTATGCCAGTTTATTAATAAAGCATTTGCACTCGTGAATATAGTTCTTGACTTGTCAAGAACACGTCACTGAATACAGCATATGTACAGAAAGGGCATCCATGGATATCCTTAACGTTGATAATTAATTGTTGGAGGGGTCTCTGCCCTTGCTATCTCCTCAGAGTCCGAGAGTGATGCATTGTGGAAACAGGCCCTTCAGTCCAACTTGCCCACACCGGCCAACATGTCCTAGTTGCACTAGTCTCACCTGCCCACGTTTGGTCCATATCCCTCCAAACATCCCGGCACCTGTCTAACTGTTTCTTAAACGATGGGATAGTCCCAGGCAGCCTCAACTACCTCCTCGGGCAGCTTGTTCCATACACCCACCACCCTTTGTTTTAAAAAGTTACCCCTCAGATCCCTAATAAATCTTTTCCCTTTCACCTTGAACCTATGTCCTCTGGTTTTTAATTCCCCAACTCTGGGCAAGAGACTCTGGGCATCTACCTGATCTATTCCTCTCAAGATTTTATACACCTCTATAAGATAAGTTCTATGACAACTTCTCCCCACAGTTCTCTCCAAAGCATGTTTGCCTAAATGTGGCACAGTCATACCGTAACCACCTAAAACACCAGGTGTTTCATTGCAAATTCATTTTCAAAACATTCCATTCTCATTAAAACCCCATAAACTGATTTTGTGATTCATTAGTACAACAACCGCTATGCAAAGTGATATTTAATGTGGCAATTTTACAAAGTTTGAAGAAAGGGAAAACTGATTGCCAGCCATCACTTCAGTGTGATATTTCAAGATTCTCCTGATGAGCCATTATACTCCATTGTGTTCAGGGTCACTTTTTCTTATAACAAACTTACAGCAGTCTTAACATTTTTTTTTTTACCTTCCGGTAAAAAGTTTGACTGGATGAGTCAGAGGAGTGAGTCATCGCCAACACTGGTTTGAGAAGTGCTGGACGAGCTAATTGGAGACTGTTTAATTAAACCAGAGCTCTCAATTTAGTTAGTCCGATTGACATGCTGCGGATGTTTTTTTTAACAACTACAGTCATTACATACACTTTCTCCACCCCATCATCCATTTTGTTCCCTGTGAAGTTACCGATCACAAGGATCGTCTCGAGAAGAGTACATATGGGGTTTTTTTTTTCTCTCACCAATTGCATCGTATGCATCAAACGAGGGTTAATTCTATATACTGTAGGTATATTGGATTTAAAACGTTCCATAATTAGCAAGCAAAAACAGCAATCAATTGAAATTGAGACAAATTTACTGATTAAATTATTTTAAAACTGAAATTGGCAGATGTACCATGTTTTAAGTATGTAATAAAAGGCTTTATAAAGAAGAAAGTGTTCTTTTAAAATAATTTTACAGACAATGGTTTTGTGGGCATGATCTTTTACAAAATATAGTCCATTGTAGCTCCAGGTCAGAGGATTTCAGTGATGTTTCGGGTCGAGACCCTGCTTCAGTCTGAAGAAGGATCTCGACCCGAAACTTCACCTATTCCTTCGCTCCATAGATGCTGCCTCACCTGCTGAGTTTCTCCAGCATTTGTGTCTACTTTTGATTTTTCCAGCATCTGCAGTTCTTTCTTAAACAGACCATCATCGACCACGCAGGAAAGAGAGAGGGATAAAATACTTGAAGGTGATTTGCTTAAAATGAAAGTTGAAAATGAATAAGAGGTTCCTGATCAGCTGGTCACATTGGCTGAAGAAATCCATAGCTTTGAATTGCCATTGGCACATAAAGCAGTGGGTTTCATGGCTTTCTTGTGCTCATGTTCCAGTGGACTGAAATACAAATGTATTAAGATCTACTATTTCCAAAATGCTGCACACTGAATATCATTCATAAATTATCCAAATTCTTCAGGAAGCTGGAAACCCACCATATGTGACATTGTCCCATCCCCCACCCGCCCATCATTCTAAATGATGTAAAGAGGAACAGCACCTCGTATTTCGCTTGGTCAGCTTACACCCCAACTATCTCCAAATATATATGTACTACCACCTTTCTCTGAAATATGGAATAAATACATTTTGGATCATTAGACTTGGACATCTTTGAATATTGACTTCTCTAACTTCAAATAACCCTAGCTTTCCCCCTCTCTCCATCCCTCCCCTTCCAAGTTTCCGACCAATCTGAATGTCTCCGAATATATTTTATCTGTTTGCTTTGTTGTTACCTTCTCCTAGCTAACAATGATATATTCTACATTTTCCTTGATCTCTATCCCCTTTGTCCTGTTTTCACACCTTATACTTCCTTATCTATCTCTCTCTCTTTCCCCTGACTCGGTCTGAAGAAAGGTCTCGACCCGAAACGTCACACATTCCTTCTCTCCAGAGATGCATCCTGTCTCCCTGAGTTACTCCAGCTTTTTGCATCTACCGTCATTCTAAATGTCTTGTGCAGGAAGGAACTACAGGTGCTGGTTTAAACTGAAGATGTGATCAGTCAATGAATGTATCTGCATGGATATAAATATGATTACTTGGCATATGTCCAGACCTACTGGGTAGAACTTGTCCACCAGAGGGCTTCACAGTTACAGAGCGCTGATAATGTAAATTGTGATACTTCTCGTTTAAATTTCTGCTTCTTCAAGAAATCTAACAACAGCAGGGAACAGTTCACCCGTGAATACAAGATCAAAATGGTTTGGTCATGAACTTCATTCCAAGGGTACCTCGGAACAATTCATAGAAACATCGAAAATAGGTGCAGGAGTAGGCCATTCAGCCCTTCGAGCCAGCACTGCCACTCAATATGATCATGGCTGATCATCTGAAATCAGTACCCCGTTCCTGCATTCTCCCCATATCTCTTGATTCCGTTAGCCCTGAGAGACAAATCGAGCTCTCCCTTGAAAACATCCAATGAATTGGCCTCCACTGCCTTCTGTGGCAGAGAATTTCACAGATTCACAACTATTCTGGGTTAAAAAGATTTTCCTCATCTCAGTCCAAAGTGGCCTACCCCTTATACTTAAACTGTGGCCCCTGGTTCTGGACCCCCCCCTCCAACACGAGGAACATTTTTCCTGTATCTAGGCTGTCCAATCTCTTAAGAATTGTATTTATTTCTATAAGATCCCCACTCATCTTTCTAAATTCCAGTGAATTCAAGTCCAGTTGACCCTTTCTTTCATCATATGTCAGTCCTGCCATCCCGGGAATTAACCTGGCGAACCTACGCTGAACTCCCTCAATAGCAAGAATGTCCTTCCTCAAATTAGGAGACCAAAATTCACTATCTTAGTGATCCACTTGCCAACTGAAAAACATAAGTAGAGTTTTAAAAATGTGGCTGGTCATTATCAGTGTCCTTTGATCAGTGAACTTCCGTCAGTGACATGAGCATCATGTAAGGGAGATAGCTTGACTCACCCTACTCCAGTATGATTCAGCAGCATAATGGCAACATCTCCCTCTTTAACATGTACACCACAAAACCTCTCCAAAGGCAGTTCTAATTAACTCTTGATGAAGCATAGCATAATGAGTCATTAAAACACAATTTCATACAAATTAAACATATCGATTAACCATTGTGTTGAAATTGGCTCAGTTCAATCAGAAGAACTAATTGTGCAGTATATCATCACTCTAAGTCATACAACATGGAAACAGACCCTTCAGCCCAACTCGATCATACCGACCAAGATGCCTACCTAAGCTAGCCCCATTTGCTGAAATTTGGCACATCCCCCTCTAAACCTTTCCTTTCCATGCACCTGTCCAAATGCCTTTTAAATATTGTTATTGCACCTGCCTCAACTACCTCCTCTGGCAGCTCGTCCCATACACCCATCACCCTCTGTCTGAGTAAAGAAGTTGCATCTCGGGTTCCTATTAAATCTTTTCCCTCTCAAAAACCTGAGTCCTGGTTCACGATTCTGGGTAAAAGACTCTGTGCATATTTTACCCAATCTATTCCCCTCATGATTTTTTACACTATAAGATCACCCCTTAAGGGCCTGTCCCACATGCCGATTTTTTTTGGCGACTGCCGGCGTCATATCAGTGTTGCCAAAAGATTTTGAACATTTCAAAATCCAGCGGCAACAAAAAAAATGTTGCGACACTTGAAAAAGCACCGCGCCTCAATACGTCGTTATTCCGTGTCACGGCCGCATCGCACCGCGTCACGCCACATCACGCTGCAAATGTTGCGGTGACCTGATACGTCAGTCGATGATGCCAGCAGTCGCTGAAAAAATCACCAAGTGGGACAGGCCCTTTCGTCTCCTGCGCTCCATGGAATAAAGTTCTAGCCTGCCTAACCTCTCCTGATAAGTGTCAATGCGATGCCCTCTTTACAAATGGGCAGGGGCACTGAATCCTTTGTCCCTACAATCAACACTTAGATTGTGATATCCCAGACTGCTGCTTCTAGTGCTTTGCAAAGTGCTGGCAAAGCGTTGTTGCTGGTAGGCTACTCACTTCAGTAAGGTGCAAAAATGAAATTCATGGAAGAACTTAGTGGGTCAAGCAACAGCTGTGGAGGTAATGGGATAATCGTCGTTTTGGATCATGAGATCAGATCTCAACAGAGGTGTCGTGGCCTGTTGAAGTTCCACAAACTTGGGATTGTTTTCTCTGGATTGTTGGTGATTCAGGGGAGACCTGGTAGAAGTATGTGTCAGGAAGGCACCTTTAAGGAGTGGTCTTCGTCTTCTTCTCGTGTCTATCTTGTTAAAATGTTGGCCTCGCTGTCATCGTCCGTCCTGAAAAGTCCGCAAGCTTCCAGCGACAATCAGTGGGAGCCATCTCTTGTCGCAGTAGATGACGGTGGTAGCAGAATTAGCTCAGGATACTTCCAGTTTCCAGCCCCATGACATGGACGCTTCTGCTATGGGGCCTTAGGGAGTGATTAAAATGTGGAACTGGCTGTCTCAAGGAGTACTTGATATTTATTTCATAAATGTATTCAAGGGGTGACTGGATAAGCAAATGGAGGGAAAAGAAATTGGAGAAAAAAAAGAAATTGAAAAGAAAAAAAAACCGCATTGAAAGAATTGTATGAAGCTAAGAGTTTTTGTGGAGCCGAGACACTGCTAACAGTTGTGGGGTAGAGTTGTCTGTTTCTGTGTTATTAATAATTTATAATTCAAATGTTCAGATGTCTAAGATGGGCACAAAGCTGGAGTAACCCAGTGGGTCAGACAGCATCTCTGGAGAAAAGGAATAGGTGGCGTTTCAGTTCGAGACCCTACTTCAAGCAGAGTTGCAGTCTGAAAACGCGTCTCGACCCCAAATATCACCTCTTCCTTTTCTCCAGAGACGCTGCCTGACCCACTGAGTTACTCCAGCTTTTTGTGTCTATCTTCAGTTTAAACCAGCATCTGCAGTTCCTTTCCACCATTGTTCATATTTCTACCCGAGCAAAAAATAGCTGTTGTACTTGCCCAGTTAGTTGTAAAATTGTGCAAAAATAATTTTATGGGAAAGATAATTTAATTTTCTGGAAAATGCTCTACAGACAATAGGTGCAGGAGTAGGCCATTGCGACCCTTCGAGCCAGCACTGCCATTCACTGTGATCATGGCTGATCATCCACACTCACTACCGCATTCCTGCCTTCTCCACTCAATACTTTTCCAAACAATGTCCAAATTACTCACTGAAGAGTCCTCCATCCTTCATATCCCATCTGGTCAGTTCATTTTAATTTTGAAGAGCGATAAAGCTTTGTTAAGCAAATGTTTAAAATATGATGTAAAATGGAAGGCAAAGGAATGGAGTCACAGATCAGCCAGGATTACACTTAATGGATAAACGAACGTGAGGGGCTGAATGGACTGATCTGACTTTCCGTTATCCAAGCAAGTGGCTTCAATATTTGAATGCAGTGTTAATTATTGAATGAACGTGCCGCAGCTGCGATTGCTGGAGATTGCTGCAGTATTTGTGTTTTCACAATGCAAATTTATCCTGCTAAATGGATTAGCAGCAAGATTTGTAATTATTGCCACTTGATTGCAGAATTACATGAATTATAATGATGTAAATATACATCTGACAATGATCCTTTGTTGACAGAAAAATAATGTTGTTGGTCTTCAAGGAAAAATATTCTCATTAGCCTTTCTAATGAGCAGATCTTGTCAGCATGAAATCACGTAGATCAGGCAGTATATGCTCTCAAATAATTAGGATGAAATACCTACAAGGTTTCAATTTGGTATGTTGCTATCCTAGTTATTACGCAACAGTGTCCAGTAAACTTGTTAATGAATGTGGCCAGTTTCTAGGCTCAAGCAATATACCACGCTAAATATTTGCGTCTCCTGTCTATTTTGCACAGGTGCTTTCTTCCAAATAATGTCGGTTTGTTACCAATAATTCACCAGGTTCGCTCTCCCATTTCCGTTGGAATCCTCACTGATCATTAAACAAAACATTAATTTCCTTAGTCTAGTGTAAATTGTTATTCGGCCCAAGTATTCTTCCTCCTCAAGATAAGTGGGAGAAAAATGAAAAGGAATAGAAGGAACTGTTTTGATTTATTGAATGTAATCAACAGTAGGTACGCATCCCGTTATCTAGTCCAAACCAATTTGATTAGGTATCACAGTAACAGCAACGACTGGTCGGACATTTACCTTATCTTAATATTGCATATTAGTAGACATTAGGGGCAGCATAGTGGCGCAGTGGTAGAGTGGCTGCCTTACAGAGACCCGGTTTGATGCTGACTACGGGTGCTGTCTGTATGGAGTTTGTATGTTCTCACTGTGACCGGGTGGGTTTTCTCCGGGTGCTCCGATTCCCTCTCGCACTCCAAAGACAAACATGCAGGGTTGTAGGTTAATTGGCTTCTGTAAAATTGTCCCAAATATGTAGAATAGTGTTAATGTTACGGGGTGATCGCTGGCTGGCGTGGACTCGGTGGGTCGAGGGGCCCGTTTCCACACTGCATCTCTAAAGTCTAAAGTTGGCTGCACAACCAAGAGACAGCAGCATAACTGGATGCTGGTTGACCATTAGGATATTGCTTGTCTGGTTTACAAGTGCCACCAGAGTAAATGGATGAAGTAGTGCTCTATATGTTAGTTTCCCTACGACTGCTTTGGGCAGGTCCCTATTATGGCATCAATAACGCTGTCAGGTTGTACGAGGCAAGATGTCAAAAACAGCAGTAGGAGAAGCCGATCTCCCATGAACAGGCAGATAGGAGCCAGCCCTGTCAACACATCACCTATCTGCAGCTCTGCTCCCTCAGTAATTTGCTGAAGTGCCACTGGCCACGTGTTTGCCACTGCAGCCAATCTTACAGTTAACACAGACTTAAATAAATCTACATTCAAGGAGTCAATCAGCTCTTTGTGCCCATCACATGTGAAAATTGACCAAATGTAATAGTGTGTGTGTGGGATGTGTGTGGTGTGGTGTGTGTGTGTGTGTGTGTGGGTGGGGTGTGTGTGGGTGGGGTGTGTGTGGGTGGGGTGTGTGTGGGTGGGGTGTGTGGGTGGGGTGTGTGTGGGTGGGGTGTGTGTGGGTGGGGTGTGTGTGGGTGAGGTGTGCGTGGGGTGTGATGTGCGTGTGGTGTGTGTGGTTGGTTTGTAGTGTGCGTGTGGTGAGGATGTGCGTGTGGTGTCTGGTGTGTGTGGTGGGTGGTGTGTGGGTGGTGGGTGTGGTTGGTGTGTGGTGTGCGGTGTGTGTGTGGTGAGGATGTGTGTGTGGTGTCTGGTGTGTGTGGTGGGTGTGGTGTGTGTGGTGGGTGTCGTGTGTGTGCGTGTGTGGTGTGTGTGCAGAACTTAATGTAAGTTGAAGGAAATGTTGAGAGAGCTGAAGTTTTAACTACCTGTTTCTTTCTCTGAACATCTGGGGCCAGGCTGTCAATAAGTGTGAGAAAGAGCCGCAGATACTGGTTTAAATCAAAGATAGACACAAAATGCTGGAGTAACTCAGCAGGACAGGCAGCACCTTTGGAGAGAAGGAATGGGTGACGTTTTGGGTCAAGACCCTTCTTCAGATCTGCGTTAATAAGTCAATAAGAGTACCAAGTCTACACATAATTAACAATAATGATTCTGTCAAGTCTGGATTCATAAATTGAAACATTTCCTCATTAAAATATTTAAACAGGATGGCGTTTTCTTCTCGGTTCTGGACAAGATTACCTGCTGAGAGATGAAAGGTCACCCGATCTGTTACACGATAATAGGTTTTCCTTTTTTCTTCATTTTCCATCCCGCCAACCTCCATATTTAATGATTTTCCTTCAAAACTTCTGTCATGCAACAAGATGCCACCATACCTTTCCCTCCTCCATTTTAAGCATCCCGAAGGATTCCCTCAATGTACTTGATCACTCTGCCATTTCCATCGGTACCCCTTCTCCCATTCATACACCTCTCATGCAACTTTGGGTATTGCCACACCTGCCCTTTCACTCAAAACCCTCCTTCCACATGAAGGAGCAATTATAGTGCTAAAGTGGAACCCTCGGCCCAACTTGCCCACACTGGCCAACATGCCCCATCTACACTAGTCCCACCTGTCCACACCGGCCAACATGCCCCAGCTACACTAGTCCCACCTGCCCACACCGGCCAACATGCCCCAGCTACACTAGTCCCACCTGTCCACACCGGCCAACATGCCCCGTCTACACTAGTCCCACCCTGCCCACACCGGCCAACATGCCCCAGCTACACTAGTCCCACCTGCCCACACCGGCCAACATGCCCCAGCTAGACTAGTCCCACCTTGCCCACACCGGCCAACATGCCCCAGCTACACTAATCCCACCTGGTCCAAATTCTCTAGCTTTTTTATTAAATTTGCTGTGCTGCATTTAGTGCGGAGAATATGGACTTTTTTATGCAGGAGAAGTTAAACATAGATAGGTGACTTGTTCAGCACTGCATCTCCAATCACAATGCAAGGATGGCAGAGCTTCCAGTTGCCTGTCACATTACGACCTCGTCCCCACCATATTCTGTCTTGCCTCATTCTCTTTGGCCTCTTGGTGTTCCAATGAAGTCAAATGTAAGCTCAAGAAACAGCATCTCATCTTTCATCTAGGCAGAGCTTGTAGCCCTTGGGGCTTCACACTGAATTCAACAAAGTCAGTTTACACATGTTTTTGTTTGTGTCTGGACCGATCAGTTCTGGTGTAAGAGCAGGGCATACGGGGTGGTGGTAGAGTTGACATTTTCCATCCATGATCTTCCATGGTCGAGGGTGACTTACTCGGTCATTAGCTCTGTCTCTTCCTACATAGATCCTGCTGGACCTCTGGACTGTTTCCAGTGTTATTTGTAGGAAGGAACTGCAGATGCTGGTTTAAAACGAAGATAGACACAAAATGCTGGAGTAACTCAGCGGGACAGGCAGCATTTCTGTAGAGATTGAATGGGTGACGTTTCGGGTCGAGACCCTGCTTCAGACTGGAGCATTAATTGCTTTTCCACCAGTTTTTTTTTTTTAGTTTTACTTTTAGACTCCTGACAATTTGTGAGTTTTCTCCGTATTTCACTCCCCAGTATTTTGTGCTGCCGTTTCTAATTGATAGCATCCGCAGTTTTTGTTGTTGTGCATTTTGGCATTTCACCCCGTCATGTGTAGCTAATGAATGCCTGTGGTCTATTGAAATAGCAGTAAGACAATTGTAAGATCAATACAGGCTAAATAAGAGAGAGGTAGCTTCAGCCTAATGTATGCGTGCTCAGAACCAGGTGGTCCAGATAGTTAACTGAGATTTCTAGCCTGTGTCTGGAGAGGATAGGGCATTGGTGCTCACTGTTGGGTCACGTACATGGTCGACACGTGACGCCTGTATGGTCGTGAGTAGTCGCCCAAAGAATCGTACCTGTTTCTGGTCGCCGCTGGATTTTCAACATGTTGAACATTTTCGGCGACCTGCTGCGACTATGACGGGTGCCGGCAAGTCGCCGAAAAATTGCGTAAGTGGGACAGGCCCTTGGACTTAAGACTTCACAGATACAGCAAAGAAACAGGCCCTTCGGCCTACCGAATCCACGCCAGCCAGGGATCATCCCGTACATTAGCATTATCCTGCACACTAGGGACAATTTATAATTTGCGGAAGCCAATTAAACTACAAACCTGCACGTCTTTGGAGCGTGGGAGGAAACCGAAGGAACCAGGAGAAAACGCACACAGGTCACGGGGAGAACATAGAAACTCCGTACAGACAGCGTCCATAGGCAGAATCAAACCTGGCTCTCTGGCACTGCATGGCAGCAACTCTACCGCTGCGCCACCGTGCTGCCCATGTCAGCATTTCATGGCTGTAAAAGAACATCCCATCAATTATGAAAACACTTGTTAACCATCAGAACGTTTTCTTACTCTAATTTATTTGACATTTTTGTCTTTTTTCCCCCCACAGGTATTTCTAGATATGACTTTTGGAGCAGGAGGCCATACAAAGGCAATCCTTTCCCAAGCTCCTGACATCTCCGTCTTTGCCCTTGATAGAGATCCAGTGGCATATGGAATTGCTCAACAAGTTTCAGAAACGTATCAGTAAGTACCTTATGGACTAGCCTAAGACAATTACATTTGGGGACCATCAGCCATGATCACAATGAATGGCGGTGCTGGCTCGAAGAGCCGAATGGCCTCCTCCTGCACCTATTTTCTATGTCTATGTCTATTTGCAAGCACAAAACCTTCACGAATAATCAACAAATCTTTGACAATTTTAAATTACCAGTCGCATTTAATTCTGGTGTTGCTACTTAATTCATTAACAAAGCAACTTCAACACAGTGGTGGAATGTACTAGTCGTAAAAGCAAGCAATCAATAGATATGTCCAAAGCTGCAGTAATTAACTTGCAATGTAGAACTCCAATCTAATCAAACTAAGGAAGTGTGACTAATTTGAGGAAGAACATTCTTGCTATTGAGGGAGTGCAGCGTAGGTTTACAAGGTTAATTCCCGGGATGGCGGGAGTGTCATATGCTGAGAGAATGGAGCAGCTGGGCTTGTACGCTCTGGAGTTTAGAAGGATGAGAGGGGATCTCATTGAAACATATAAGATTGTTAAGGGCTTGGACACGCTAGAGGCAGGAAACGTATTCCCGATGTTGGGGGAGTCCAGAACCAGGGGCCACAGTTTAAGAATAAGGAGTAAGCCATTTAGAACGGAGACGAGGAAACACTTTTCCTCACAGAGAGTGGTGAGCCTGTGGAATTCTCTGCCTCAGAGGGCGTGGAGGCAGGTTCTCTGGATGCTTTCAAGAGAGAGCTAGATAGGGCTCTCAAAGATAGCGGAGTCAGGGGATATGGGGAGAAGGCAGGAACGGGGTACTGATTGGGGATGATCAGCTATGATCACATTGAATGGCGGTGCTGGCTCGAAGGGCCGAATGACCTACTCCTGCACCTATTGTCTATTGACTAGATGTGCAAAAGAGCAATTTTTAAATGCAGTTTTATAAAATGCTGACATTAATATCACTCCATGTATGTTTCTAAACCACCGCGATATGCAGAATCTGTGGACTATCAAGAGGAAGCTTTATCGTATAATAAAAGCCACGCGTACGTGTGCTGACTTCTGGTGGTTCGGTATGAAGCAACATTTTAAGCTGCAGACAAAACGCACTCATAAAGAGTTATATATAGCTCTTGCGGCTAACAGAATCAATGGGGAGAAAACGGGAACGGGGTACTGATTTAGGATGATCAGCCATGATCATATTGAATGGCGATGCACCTATTGTCTATGTTTCTACGTTAAATGTTATTTTACTTGTTAAGTTCTTCTACGAAAAGATAACGAACGCGATTGCGTTTATTTAAAAGCATTGATTTCCTTTCTACAAGATGCAGCCCAGTTAGATTGCAAGAAATCATCAGCCCTGATACAGATGAACATTTTCAATGCTGACCTCATGGCCACTGCTTGTTCACGTCCATTGACCATTGTTTTGATGCAATATTTCCCTTTCGGAGAAATTTCAATGGACTGACGATGGAAATTGTTATTATCGCCTACTTCAACTCTAAGCTAGAATTGACTTGATCAATTTATTGACCATTTTGACGTACTTGTCTCTTAGGATAAACTTCCAGAAGTGCACCAGTCTGCTTGTGTGTGCATCAAGCAAGTGACTTTAGTATTCGCCACACTCCTTGCGTCATATTTTTGTTTCTAAATAATTTCCTAACAGGTCACTGGAAGGTTTGAAATTGATTATTGCATTTGCTCTGATGTTCATCCAGTTCAGACAGTCAGTATTTACATGGATGCTGGGCAATCTCTTCTTGAAACCTGGGTGAGAAAGATTTCTGTTGTTTGGGATTAGGAAAATATATAAAGCTTTTTGAGGGATGACTAACGAGGGAATGTATTGGTTGGAAATAAGATGGCAGTGAATGGAGAGTTTGATGAAACATTACATTTCAAGCACTTATATAAAGCATTATTGTGAATGACATATTCAGACAGAAGGTAGACACAAAATGCTTGAGTAACTCAGCGGGACAGGCAGCATCTCTGGAGAGAAGGAGTGGGTGACGTTTTGTGTCGAGACCCTTCTTCCTTTATTCTTCTGAGGAAGGGTCTCGACCCGAAACGTCACCCATTCCTTTTCTCCAGAGATGCTGCCTTTCCCGCTCAGTTACTCTAGCTCTTTGTGTCTTAACTTCAGTTTAAACCAGCATCTGCAGTTCCTTCCTACACATATTGCTGGCTGTTGATGCTCACATATTCATGATTGAATCTGCTAGAATCCTTGATAGACATTCTATTGACATTTTTATTGAGTTGTTTGAAAGTTGAAGTCTGCCTCACACAGATGCACAAGTAACCGTCAGATTTCAATGCTTCTTTTATTATCGTGTGTACTAAGGATTTTTTTTAGTTTTTTTTAAATACGGTTCAATAAGATTATTGCCAGACACAAGTACAATACCCAGTTAGCACATAATGCAAGGAAAAAAAAAACTGAATCAAGAGTTGCCAGTTTTTGGCACCATTGTGGACTCGATGGGCCGAATGGCCTAATTCTACCCCTATAACTTGTGAACTTGTAAATGTGAAGATGAGAATTGCAATGAAGCCCCGCATCTTCCTACTCATAAATTAATCCGTTTTCTTCATGCTGTTATATAGTATTTCTGCGTTATAAATAAACTACTTATTCACATTTGTCAAAGGAAATATCTGGCATCATTATTAATTACTTGAAACTCATTTCACAATTAGTTACAGAAAGTTTCATGTGGTTTGCATAACTACTGACAACTGGCCTATTAGAAGAAATATCCATCAGTAGAGTGCATGAAGAAATGACTTTAGAATTAATTGGATTGCAAAATAAATACATTTCAAACCCTACCTTAATCTAAACTAAAAACAAACCAATCCATTGTCCTTACTATCATGTACAATTATTTGTACATTTAAAAAAAAAATTTGTGCCTTGACTGCTCTGTTCTTCAATGGATGGAATGGCTCCGAAGTAGTTTCTAAATTCCATCCTCAGTTTAATGAATGGAAACCCAACATTTCTATTGGAATTGACGCATCCAGTACCTTGGTTTTCCTCCCTCAATTCTTGGGTCCCATCAATACTTGAATTGACATTTTCATTTGGATAACTAAAAATTCCAATTTCTGTTGCGGGAGTGAACGGAGAGATTTGTAACCAGGTGAGCAAGGCAGAAAAGGAACGTCGATGTGTGACTGTTACAATTGGATAGATTAAAACTGCTTAAGCTACACATTAATGCACAGAGTCTTTTTCCCAGAGTAGGTGAATCGACGACCAGAGGACATAGCTTTAAGGTGAAGGAGAAAAGATTTAATACGAATCTGAGGAGCAACTTTTTCACACAAAGTGTGGTGAATGTATGAAACAAGCTGCCCGAGGAGGTCGTTGAGGCTGGGACGATCCCAACATTTAAGGAACATTTAGACAGGTACATGGATAGGACAGGTTTGGAGGGATATGAACCAAACGCAGGCAGGTGGGACTAGTGTAGCTGGGACATGTTGGCTGGAAGTGGGCAAGTTGGGCCGAAGGGCCTGATTCTACGCTGTATCACTCTCTTGACTCAATAACATATGTTTTGATATATACTGAGATTAAATTTCAGAAAAAGCACATGATGCCAAAGATCTGAATTGTCAGCCATTTAGTTCTAGCCTTTCCATCACTTCACACATCATTTACAAATTGCTTCCTATTCAAGCGTCAAACTTGGTGAAAGGGCATGCTTTTCCCAATTGTGAAGGATGTCAGTAATGTGCCATGAATGAGTTTTCCCCTCTGCTAATGCCAACAGTAAACATAGTTTAGTTTAGAGATAAGCATGGAAACTTATCGACCAGCGATCGCCCGTTCACACTGGTTTTATTCATTGTTCTTTATCTCTCCACATCATCGTCTATATCTGTCGTTTCCCTTAGCCCTAACCAGACTGAAACATAGAAAATATGTGCAGGAGTAGGCCATTCGGCCCTTCGAGCCTGCACCGGCATTCACTATGATCATGGCTGATCATCCAACTCAGTATCCCATACCTGCCTTCTCTCCATACCCCCTGATCCCTTTAGCCACAAGGGCCACATCTAACTCCCTCTTAAATATAGCCAATGAACTGGCCTCAACTACCCTCTGTGGCAGAGAGTTCCAGAGATTCACCACTCTCTGTGTGAAAAATGTTTTTCTCATCTTGGTCTTAAAGGATTTCCCCCTTATCCTTAAGCTGTGACCCCTTGTCATGGACTTCCCCAACATCGGGAACAATCTTCCTGCATCTAGCCTGTCCAACCCCTTAAGAATTTTGTAAGTTTCTATAAGATCCTCCCTCAATCTCCTAAATTCTAGCGAGTATAAGCCGAGTCTATCCAGTCTTTCTTCATATGAAAGTCCTGACATCCCAGGAATCAGTCTGGTGAACCTTCTCTGCACTCCCTCTATGGCAATAATGTCCTTCCTCAGATTTGGAGACCAAAACTGTACGCAATACTCCAGATGTGGTCTCACCAAGACCCTGTACAACTGCAGTAGAACCTCCCTGCTCCTATACTCAAATCCTTTTGCTATGAATGCTAACATACCATTCGCTTTCTTCACTGCCTGCTGCACCTGCATGTCTACTTTCAATGACTGGTGTACCATGACACCCAGGTCTCGTTGCATCTCCCCTTTTCCTAATCGGCCACCATTTAGATAATAGTCTGCTTTCCTGTTTTTGCCACCAAAGTGGATAACCTCACATTTATCCACATTATACTGCATTTGCCAAACATTTGCCCACTCACCCAGCCTATCCAAGTCACCTTGCAGTCTCCTAGCATCCTTCTCACAGCTAACACTGCCCCCCAGCTTAGTGTCATCCGCAAACTTGGAGATGTTGCCTTCAATTCCCTCATCCAGATCATTAATATATATTGTAAATAGCTGGGGTCCCAGCACTGAGTCTTGCGGTACCCCATTAGTCACTGCCTGCCATTGTGAAAAGGACCCGTTTACTCCTACTCTTTGCTTCCTGTTTGCCAGCCAGTTCTCTATCCACATCAATACTGAACTCCCAATACCATGTGCTTTAAGTTTGTATACTGATCTCTTATGTGGGACCTTGTCGAAAGCCTTCTGAAGTCCAGATACAACACATCCACTGGTTCTCCCTTATCCACTCTACTAGTTACATCCTCGAAAAATTCTATAAGATTCGTCAGACATGATTTACCTTTCGTAAATCCATGCTGACTTTGTCCAATGATTTCACCACTTTCCAAATATGCTGCTATCCCATCTTTAATAACTGACTCTAGCAGTTTCCCCACTACCGACTTGTGCAGTCCACCTCATGGTACGGTGGTTTTATTTATTAAAATAGTTGTGTGAGAATAATATTAAGAATCTAAACAAACAAATTGACCCTAACCTAAACAATTAAATCAAAACTCCTCCAGTGCCTATGTAAAGGTAGACAAAAATGCTGGAGAAACTTAGCGGGTGAGGCAGCATCTATGGAGCGAAGGAAATAGGTGAACCCGCCCCTCCCCCACCTCCACATCAGTCTGAAGAAGGGTCTCGACGTCAGTCTGAAGAAGGGTCTCGACCCGAAACGTCACCTATTTCCTTCGCTCCATAGATGCTGCCTCACCCGCTGAGTTTCTCCAACATTTCTGTCTACCTTCGATTTCTCCAGCATCTGCAGTTCTTGCTTAAACAGTGCTTATACATTTCAGTCATAAGTAGGTAGCCTCTGGTTCAAAATATGTTACTCATTTCTCTGAGGTGTTAATAAAGACTGCTTAACTATTCGGATAGTTAAAGAAACAAACTAGAATCTGATGTACTGTTGAATCTGATGAATCTGTTGATTTAGTCAAGAACGATGCACTGTTTGGCAGTATTTCCACAGGAGATTCCTGGCTGAATCACAGAGAATCCTCCAAGCATCACTGACATTCCTGCAATTTCCCCTGTGATTAGGATGAAATTAAATAATTGTCATGGTAAAGCAAGAAGATTAATTGTAAATTGGAGCAGTTGCAAAATGGGATTCTCAAAATGGAAACCTTTTCAATTAACTTTAGAGGAAAAATTGTGTTTTCAACTATGGACACTAATCGAGTTGTATTTTGTTTGCGCATTTACAATTTGGCCAGATATGGGGTGCTCTGTGTACATAGAGCTGAAAATTCTGCTTCTGGAGATGTAGATTATTCACCAATGACATCAGGTTCTCGACCCGAAACGTCACCCGTTCTGTCCAGAGATGCTGCCTGTCCTGCTGAGTTACTCCGGCATTATGTGTCTATCTCAGGTTTATGATTATTGTGGCAGTGTGGTAGGGCGTGCCTGCTGAAGATTGCTGCTGGGGTATGTTCGCTGAAGAATGCAGCGAGTGTGGAATAGCGATGTTAGCAAAACCATTTGCTGATTTTGAAAAAAGAACACAGAGTGCTGGAGTAACTCAGCGGGTCAGGCAGCATCGGTGGAGAGAAGGAATGGGTGACGTTTCGGGTCGAGACCCTTCTTCAGACTGATGTGGAGATGGGGGAGGGGCGGGAACCCGCCCCTCCCCCACCTCCACATCAGTCTGAAGAAGGGTCTCGACGTCAGTCTGAAGAAGGGTCGTCAGGTAGGCAGCGTGGCATTTACACTAGCAACCCAGCCACTTCTCTGCCGGAGATGAGAACAAAAGTGGACACAAGTGCTGGAGTAACTCAGCGGGTCAGGCAGCATCTGTGGAGAACATGGATAGGTGACGTTTCACAGAGTGCTGGAGTAACTCAGCGGGTCAGGCAGCATCTGTGGAGAACATGGATAGGTGACGTTTCACAGAGTGCTGGAGTAACTCAGCGGGTCAGGCAGCATCTGTGGAGAACGTGGATAGGTGACGTTTCACAGAGTGCTGGAGTAACTCAGCGGGTCAGGCAGCATCCGTGGAGAACATGGATAGGTGACGTTTCACAGAGTGCTGGAGTAACTCAGCGGGTCAGGCAGCATCTGTGGAGAACATGGATAGGTGACGTTTCACAGAGTGCTGGAGTAACTCAGCGGGTCAGGCAGCATCTGTGGAGAACGTGGATAGGTGACGTTTCACAGAGTGCTGGAGTAACTCAGCGGGTCAGGCAGCATCTGTGGAGAACATGGATAGGTGACGTTTCACAGAGTGCTGGAGTAACTCAGCGGGTCAGGCAGCATCTGTGGAGAACATGGATAGGTGACGTTTCACAGAGGGCTGGAGTAACTCAGCGGGTCAGGCAGCATCTCCGGACAACATGGATAGGTGACGTTTTGGGTCGCAATCCTTCTTCACAAGTTCACAAGTTAATGGAGTAGAATTCGGCCATTCGGCCCATCGAGTCTACTCCGCCATTCAATCATGGCTGATCTCTGCCTCCTAATCCCATTCTCCTGCCTTCTCCCCATAACCTTGACCCCATTCTAATCAAGAATTTGTCTATCTCTGCCTTAAAAATATCCACCGACCTGGCCTCCACAGCCCTCTGTGGCGATGCGTTCCACAGATTAACTACCCTCTGACTAAAGAAGTTCCCCCTCACCTCTTATTCTGAGGCTGTGACCTCTGGTCCTAGACTTTCCCACCAGACGGAGTCCTCCAGAGATACAATAGGCAATAGGTGCAGGAGTAGGCCATTCAGCCCTTCGAGCCAACACCGCCATTCACTGTGATCATGGCTGATCATCCACAATCAGTCCCCCGTTCCTGCCTTCTCTCCATGTCCCCTGGCTCCGCTATATTTAAGAGCTCTATCTAAATCGCTCTTGAAAGCATCCAGAGAACCGGCCTCTACTGCCTTCTGAGGCAGAGAGTTCCACAGATTCACAAGCCCATCCACTCCATTCTATCAACATATGACGGTTCCGCCATCCCGGGAATTAACCTTGTGAACCCACGCTGCACTCCCTCAACTGCCTGACCCGCTGAGTTACTCCAGCACCTTGTGTCCTTTCGGTGTAAAGCAGAATCTGCAATTGCTTGATTCTCCACTCACTACAGCCGGTTAGCTTAGTGTTTTTTGGTGTTTGGATTACTGGACGTTTACACAGGTTTACACGTTTAACGTGTGTGTTGGAGGGCGCTCGTTAGCTTCACCATAGAGCATGAACTTCACTCAGAGTCTGAGATTGCCGATGGCATTTTGTCTGTGTGAAATCTGTTTTTGGAGGTGCAGTGAAATGTACAAATTGTACATATGGCTTGTTAATACAAATTGTTTATTAAACAATAAATGGTTTAACTGATACTGATTCCGTTAGCCTGGTGGCGCTTTGGGTTCTTGCGAGGAATCTAAAGCATGGTAGCAAGGGAGGAGATTGCTGGCACTCTCCTGTTGTCAAGAGATTCTTGAGTCTGAGGACGGGTCCCGACTCAAAACATCACCTATCCATGTTCTCCACAGATGCTGCCTGACCCGCTGAGTTACTCCAGCACTCTGTGAAACGTCACCTATCCATGTTCCCCATAGATGCTGCCTGACCCGCTGAGTTACTCCAGCATTTTGTGCCTATCACAGGCCCACAGAATCCACGTTGACCTTCGATCACCCGTTCACACGAGTTTTACGCTGTCCCACTTCCGCATGCACAGTAGGGGCATTTTACGGAGGCCATTTAACCTATGAAACTGAACCTCTTTGGGATATGGGAGGAAACTGGAGCACCTGGAGAAACCCCATGTAGTCACTGGGAGAATGTGCAAACTCCACACAGACAGCACTTGAGGTCAGGATCGAACCTGGGGCCTAGGTGAGGTCTGCCGTATGATTTGACCAGGTTGCTTTCAAAACAAAGTATCTCACTGTACCTAGGTACATGTGACAATAAAATATCATTGAATCATTGATATATAAAATATTTAGCATGCCATTGTGCTGCCTTTTTTCTTGTGTTTTCCGATGAACTGGTTATGGCCAGGGAGTGGACCTTCCTTGTGACCATAGACAACCCAGCCCAGATGTGGACAACCCAGCCCAGATGTGGACAACCCAGCCCAGATGTGGACAACCCAGCCCAGATGTGGACAACCCAGCCCAGACGTGGCTTTACCAGGAGGTGTTGTTGTCTTTTCTGCAAATGGAATGTTTGGCACATTCTATAGCATAAGACATTTCCATAAACCAACCCGAAAACTTCATGAAGTGTAATTAAGGGTTTACGTCAGAACCCACATCACGGCCTGTGAGACCATTAGCAGCATGTTTCATTTGGCAGTTCTTTTTCTGAAGCACTCTTTAAAAATTTATGGGTGCTGTGACCCTTTGGGTTACAACGTTATATAAATGAAATTGCATATTATTTATATAATTCAACGAGGTGGAAGATTGTAGACCCAAGTAAGCTTTTAGTACATGAGTTATGCATCATGGCCTGATCTCATGTGCAGCATGAATATATAATTTTACAGGAAAAAGTAGTAAATTTACTGCTGCAGATATTGAGGTGAAAGTATTTGTTTCCTGCAAGACATTTTTATGAAGAGATGCACAAGCATTCAATGTTAAAAGTAATTGCTGTTGGAGGTAGAAACTTGATTTATAATGGAATATTTGTGGAGTGATACAGCACAGAATCGTCCCCTTTGGTCCACCATGTCCACGCCAACCTTTTTGCCGATTACACTAATCCCAGTGGCCCACAACAGGACCATATCATAGTCATGCACCATGGAAACAGGCCCTTTGGCCCGCCTTGTCCATGCCAACCAAGATGCCCCATTAAAGCTAGTTCCATTTACCTGTGATTGACCTCTATCCCTCCAAATCTTTCTGGTCCTTGTATCTGTCCAAGTGTATTTTATGTGTAGGAAGGAACTGCAGATATGATTTACAACTAATATAGACACAAAATGCTGGAGTAACTCAGCGGGACAGACAGCATCTCTGTATAGAAGGAATGGGTGACGTTTTGGGTCGAGCCCTTAAATCCTTTCATTCCTCGTCTATATACGAGTGTTTATATACCCCTTAAATGTAGTAACTGTATGTAGATTAAAACGTGCTTTTCAGTTCCCCTTTGAAGCATCTTCATTTTAACATTATCTTCACCCTCTTGTTTTTGACATCTCTTTCATGGGAGAACAATTTTGGCTCTCCATCTAATCTATGTCTCTCATTTATATCTATATAACTAAAAGTCTCATTTTGACCACTTCCTGTCTTAGAAAAAACGCTACCCTATATTGCTATGATTTTTGGCCATCTTACAGTCCTCCTCCGCTGCGGCAGCCCCAAGTATTTTTCCGATCGATAAAAAAAAAAAAAAGTTATGAATGTTTAAAAAATCTTGATCAGCTGGTTGGTCCTCTCACCTGTCAATCACCATGATGAAGGTAATGCCCCTTCCGGAGGGGGGCAGGACTATAAAACCCCGGTTGCCTGGAAGTGAATCAGTCACTCTGGAAGATTACGAGGGTGAGGCCACAACTCTGATTCTAAGGTGAGAATCAACAGAACTGTGAGTCTGCAATGTACTTGCAATAAATGATGTGTTAGTTCTTAATGAAAATGCACTGAGTTGTTTGACCTGCCCTGTGCTTGAAACTGCAATGCAAAATGGAAATGAAATGACAATGCAACGAGTTGTTTGACCTGCCCTGTGCTTGAAACTGCAATGCAAAATGGAAATGAAATGACAATGCAACGAGTTGTTTGGCCTAGACAAAAATGCTGGAGAAACTCAGCGGGTGAGGCAACATCTATGGAGCGAAGGAAATAGGCAAAGTTTCGGGTCGAAACCATTCTTCAGACTGATGTGAATGTGTTGGGGGGGGGGGGGAGAGAGAAAGTAGGGACTATCTGAAATTGGAGAAGTCAATGTTCATACCGCTGGGGTGCAAACTGCTTAAGCGGAATTTGAGGTGCTGCTCCTCCAATTGACGGTGATCCTCACTCTGGCCATGGAGCAGGCCCAGGACAGAAAGGTCGGATTCAGAATGGGAGGGGGAGTTGAAGTGCTGAGTCACGGGGAGATCAGGTTGGTTAATCAGTTGTTTGGCCTGCCTGAAACCACTAATTTCAGTCCACAATGCCCCTATTAGCCTAGAAACCAGTCCATTTTGCCCAAAATGCCCGTATTAGCCCAGGAGGAGCATTTTGGCTCAAAGGCCGGTGCCAGGCCAGGAAAAGTCCAGAAAAAGTGCCCTTTACTGAGATTTCACTATTTTTTGAAGTCCCTTCAGCCGATCAGACCCGTGCTAGCTCTGGATGAATCCGTTCGGCCCATCAGCATGTATTCCCCTTGCAAGTATTAAACCTCACCCCAGTATTTTTCTCCCTCCCTTCATTTGCTCCCTGTGAGATCCAGGCCAGGATAGACTTTCCTCCTTCATTGCTGTGATCTGCAGAAAAAGATGAAAAATGTCTAAAATTGAATCTCCCCCTTCTCTCTCACAGAGTCTCTCACCTGCTTTGGGCAGAATTTCAGGCAGCTTCTGAGCTGCCAGCCCATCAGGCCTGAGTGACTGAGCTGCCAGCCCATCAGGCCTGAGTGACTGAGCTGCCAGCCCACCAGGCCTGAGTGACTGAGCTGCCAGCCCACCAGGCCTGAGTGACTGAGCTGCCAGCCCAAGAATCCATTTGGCCCACAATGTCCACACTAGCCCTCTGGAAACCAGTCCCTATGGCCCACAACACCCATACTAGCACTGAAGAAAGCCCCCCCACTGGCCAGATGTGTATGCATGTGGGCATACCAAACATTTGAGCAGGAACCTTTATCTGTGTACAGCCCACTCCCCTGACATCAGTCTGAAGAAGGGTCTCGACCCGAAACGTCGCCCATTCCTTCTCTCTAGAGATGCTGCCTGTCCTGCTGAGTCACTATCACATTTTGTGTTAATCTTTGATTTAAACCAGCATCTGCAGTTCTTTCCTGAGCATTAATTGAAATCGGGTTGAAAGATACAGCAAATCCACGTTGACCATCGAACGCCTGTTCACAGGCGCCAATTAACCAACAAATCCGCACGTCTTTGAGATATGGGAGGAAACCGGAGCACCCGGACGAAATCCACTCGGTCACTGGGGGAACGTGCAAACACCACACCGGACAGCAGCCGAGGTCAGGATCGGACCGGAGTCTCTGGCGCTATAAGGCGGAGGCTCCACCTGCTACACCACTGTGCAGCCTAGGGGAGAAAATAATTTAAAATATCCTATTCTGCCTGCAAGTGGCATCTTGGCATTGGCGATGGCATCTTTTCTTCAGCTCTTCTTTCCATGTGTTTTAAAGAAACCGGTAACTCTGGTGTCAATAATAAACAAAACTGAAATCAGTTACTCATTGCCGTGGTGATGCTAAATACATTACTGGTGTTTTATATGTCATATCATGGGTAATCCAGCAACTTTTAAAGTGGGGGGGGGTTGCGTTTTTTACAGGTCTTAAATGTTCATGATGTGAGAACATGATATGTCAAAGTAAGCACGTTGTTGAATGGTACAATGGATGACCAATTGGAGGTTGTAGCCCCACCCCTTCCAGCTGTAGGGCCAGTGATGAGCTCTTAAGTAGGAGGCAAGGATTTGAAACTCACTCTTGAGAAAGTTTCTGTGGGTGTTTGTTGGTTAGCGAACCGATCTTATTGTGTACAAGCGTGATGGAAGGCCAGACGCATTGACGATTTCAGTGGACTTCCCTGTGTTTGATCAAGACATTGGCCCTGCTGAGTAGTGGAGGGGAGATGCAATGCTTCAAGGATTTCACTGGACTACACTGATCCCTGTATTTGACCAGGGTAGTAAGAAATAAGGTGCCTATTTAAAGTACAATAAAATTATACCTGTTATGAGAATAGACGCAAATAATATGGAATGTTTTATGTATTATTAGCAATATTAAAATCAGTACAGCATAAAGAGTTGTTTAATCGTTTTTATTTACTATTGGAAATTGGAAATGTGTAAGAAGGAACTGCAGGTGCTGGTTTACGCTGAAGATGGACACAAGATACCAGAGTAACTCAGTGGGTCAAGCAGCATCTCTGGGGAAAAAGAAGAGGTGGCGTTTCGGGTCGAGACCCTTCATCAGTGTAATGAAGGGTCTCGACCCAAAACGCCACTTTTTCCATTGCACCAGAGATGTTGTAAATTGTAAATGTTGCACTCATTGATTTTATAGAGTTAAAGAATATTCAAAAGTGAAACATTTAGGATAGTGCTTTTGTTATTCATTTATTCTTCAAGGCTGAGTTTGTCTGTTGGTAAATTTACATCTCAAAACTCAAAAATGCTCTTAGATCGCAACCAGAATTTAGGATTGAGATCGAGATGATTTGTGCTTTATTTGTTTCACTAGTTAAGCAGACCTCCTCTTTAGGCTATTTGTCCCTGTATTTCTGTCACATTCAGTGCCGACACGCTATATCTGTGATATATAAAAAGGCGAGTTCAACATATTGTGAAGAGAAAATGTTAAATATTACCACTTAGTTCAACAAAAGCTATAAAGAATGTCATTTTAAATGATAATCTTTACATTAATTGCCTGTTTTAAACTCTATAATAAAAGATAGTGCTTTTGTGCAGTGTTAAATCACCCAGCTAAGGATTGAGGATTTTGAGGCTGTAAATGAATGATTGTCAAATTCAAATTTGCTTTTGGATATACGCATGAACTGTTGCTTGAATTGTTTTTGTTACAGATTTCCACTTAGTTTCAGAACAAAATATAGGCTACAAATATTATCCCATTTCCAGTGAAGAAAACTATGCTAGTGAAAATATTTTGACCAAATACGATGAACGTGATGTAGAGTTGAGGGTACTCACCATTAGTTTAGGTGATTTTTTTTTTGTTAAGGATATTGAAAACTAAGGCTTAGAATACCATTTTTGATCATTAGTGCTATATTTGTACTTTTATATTGATCACTAGTTGTTCTTGCCTCTGAATATTTGGAAACAAATGGATAAAGTACGACTTGAAGGTAGGCAGAAATGCTGGAGAAACTCAGCGGGTGAGGCAGCATCTATGGAGCGAAGGAATAGGTCTCGACCCGAAACGTCACCTATTCCTTCGCTCCATAGATGCTGCCTCGCCCGCTGAGTTTCTCCAGCATTTTTGTCTACCTTCGATTTTTCCAGCATGGTGCAGTTCTTTCTTAAACAAAGTAGAACCTGAAGTAGTTTAGATCATTTTTTTGTAATGTGAAAGCCTTTGTTTGCGTTCTATCCATTCAAAGAAAATACCATAGATGGCTTATGGAGGGGAGTAGGGTGGATCTGCTACTACAATGTCCATTTAGTACATGGTCAGAGATGACTTTCAGCACAATAGGTTCTTTAAGTCAGTTTAAAATTTTCATTTAGCAAATATGACCATGTAGACTTGAGAAAAGGTGACAACATGCACTAAGAACTATTGCATATTTCTAATTACTAGTTGAAGTATAAAGTACATTAAAATATAAGAGCAACAAATGACTATATGATAAATAGCTGAAGGTCTTTGTAAAATTTGTAAATAAAGTCTGAGTCTTCTGTAGATAGTCTATAAATATAATGTCTGTTTTTGTTTATGTACTTTTAAAATACGACTGCTTGGAAATAAATTTTGAAAAGAAAAATAACTTTATGTATTGCAAAATGATTGAAACATCCGAACTCTACCAATATTACTATTTAGGAAATGCTTTCACATTATCATTCCAATTGTCCAAACTGTGCAACTGGTTCCAATTACCAATCGGGCATGGGTGGGACATTTTGATTTGTAATTTGAACCTTCTCTCGATCTGGGTCCATGTTTGTACAATCAGCACTGAATTCCTTTTGGTTTTTCTGTCTTATGTGAGTCTGAATAAGTCTGCACAAAGCAACAAGTTTGGGCCAAAAGAGTAGGTGAAAAGCCTGCCAGAAGGCTCTGGTCTTAATAATTCAGGAAGAATAAATCTAGAGTTTGGAAATATGATTTCTGACTGAATGAAAAATGTGTTGGTTGCTGATGGAGCTGATTGCTTCGTTATTCACAATGAAGGAATCGCCTTTATCAATTAGGATGGGCTTGAATTTGCAGTGATGGGTGAACGATTCTCACTTAACACTGGGTTCTGATTACATTTTTAACTTTCCTGGAGCAATATGAACAGCGACAGGTGTTTAACATGCTTGCTGTGGGATTAGTGACTTGCTGTGGGACTAGTGACTTGCTGTGGGATTAGTGACTAGCTGTGGGACTAGTGACTTGCTGTGTGACTAGTGACTGGCTGTGGGACTAGTGACTTGCTGTGTGACTAGTGACTTGCTGTGTGACTAGTGACTTGCTGTGTGACTAGTGACTGGCTGTGGGACTAGTGACTTGCTGTGTGACTAGTGACTTGCTGTGTGACTAGTGACTTGCTGTGTGACTAGTGACTTGCTGTGGGACTAGTGACTTGCTGTGGGACTAGTGACTTGCTGTGGGACTAGTGACTTGCTGTGGGACTAGTGACTTGCTGTGGGACTAGTGACTTGCTGTGGGACTAGTGACTTGCTGTGTAACTAGTGACTAGCTGTGTGACTAGTGACTCGCTGTGAGACTAGTGACTTGCTGTGGGACTAGTGACTCGCTGTGAGACTAGTGACTTGCTGTGGGACTAGTGACTTGCTGTGGGACTAGTGACTTGCTGTGGGACTAGTGACTTGCTGTGGGACTAGTGACTTGCTGTGGGACTAGTGACTTGCTGTGTGACTAGTGACTTGCTGTGTGACTAGTGACTTGCTGTGGGACTAGTGACTTGCTGTGTGACTTGCTGTGGGACTAGTGACTTGCTGTGGGACTAGTGGCTTGCTGTGTGACTTGCTGTGGGACTAGTGACTTGCTGTGGGACTAGTGACTTGCTGTGGGGCTAGTGACTCGCTGTGGGACTGGCTTCAGTCTAATATTTGTGCCTATTCCCCACTAGAAGTGAGAGGGAATTGCACCATTTTTGGGCTCCGGCAAATGTTTTACTGAAATATCCAAGCATACAGATTCTTCCATGGTTACTATTCAGAGCAGAGTAAATTGTGTTTACATGATCATTCCAGTTATCCAACCCTTTCAACTGGTTCCAATTACTAATCCTACGCGGTGGGACATTTTGAATTGTAATCTGAACCACCTTTTGGGAGTTTGAGATTCCATGACATATACCTGCAAAATTCAGGCTGAATATATGTAATTTGGATAAATGAGGAAGATTGGGCTGTCACCGATATTTACATTCACAACCAATGTATGATCTAATGCAATATTCAGGAATAGAATATTCCTAACTCCCTGGACATATGGATAAAGTGATTACATTTTGGAAAATATTCCATTAAAGACTGATGAACAACATTCTTGATGTAAAATCTGGAACTACTCCCTTTCTCTGGCTGCCTATCGACTGATTGTTTCATTACAGCACGTTTCTCTGTTCATTTCTTTTGACCACAGCAATCTATATTTCCAATTAAAGTTTCCTTCTAAGCATCATGGACCAAAATATGCATCTTACTGGACTGGGCGTTTAAAGCTTACAGTTAATTGATTTTTGTGTTTGTGATAATTAGAAATGAATGAATTCACTTTTTAATGCAGGGCTGATATTACTATGTAATCATCCAGCACATGTTTCTCAGCAGATGTGGAAACTCACTTGTGAAACTATAATGGAAAAGATGAAATTGAACTTCCTGTTATAAACAATGTGGTCACATGTTTCTTGGGCAGCATATAACCCAGCGGTATGAACGTTGAATTATCTAATGTCAAGTAACCCCTGCGTTTTCTCCCCTTCTTTCTCTTCCCTCCCTCCTTTGGTCGTATCCTTGTATCCCTCTTGTTAAGGGCCTGTCCCACTTACGCGATTCTTTTCGGCGACTTGCCGGCACCCGTCATAGTTGCAGCAGGTTTACGAAAATCCAGCGGCGACCAGAACAAGGTACGACTCTTTGGGCGACTACTCGCGACCATACAGGTTTCACCCCGCGACATGTCGCCAGGGTGTCGCCTGTATGGCCGTGAGTCGTCTCCTCAGTCACCCAAAGAGTCGTAGTGTCTTTCTGGTCGCCGCTGAATTTTCAACGTGTTGAAAATTTTCGGCGATCTATGATGACTCGTGCCGGCAGTCGCCGAAAAATTTGCGTGAATGGGACAGGCCCTTTATCACACTTTCCCCAGCCTACAGTGGGCCATTATGGGCTTCATCCTTCCTGAGGTCATCTGTTACCGACCCTGATTTGTTTTGCCATTTCCCCCCTCCATATTATTACCCCTCCCCACTATTACTTTCAGACTGAAGGAGGTGTCCGACCCAAAACGTCACCTATTCTTTTTCTCCAGAGATGCTGCCCGACCCACTGAGATACTACAGCACTTGTGTCTGTCTTTGGTCACCTCTACGTTTGGATTGATTTTAGTTTAGAGATACAACGCGGAAACAGGTCCTCGGCCCACCAGGTCCGTGCCGACCATCGATCCCTGCATATTAACACTATCCTACACACACTCGGGACCATTTTTACAGTTGCCAAACCAATTTACCTACATACCTGTACGACTTTGGAGTGTGGGAAGAACACAAAGATCTTGGAGATCTTGCAGGGCACGGGGTGAACGTACAAACTCCGTACAGACAGCACCCGTAGTCGGGATCGAACCTGGATCTCTGGTGCTGTGAGTCAGCACCTCTACCGCTGCGCCACCCTGCTGCCCTAAACTAATCCAAGTTTATTTAACCTTGCATGCACATGGCATTTGCTGGCACCAGACGGGGAAAGAATCAAATGACAGTAAAATGATACACATTGATCTTTGGATCCTATCCTAGATCCATGTAATGAATGGATATAAGCAAACTATGTAGACACAAAATGCCGGAGTAACTCAACGGGACAGGCAGCATCTGTGGAGAGATTCTTTCTCTCCAGAGATGCTGCCTGTCCCGCTCAGTTACTTCAGCATTTTGTGTCTACCTTTAATTTAAACCAGCATCTGCAATTCTGTCCTAAGTAATCTGTGTCTTGATGGACAAACTTCAAAGTAAGGTTTCATGCACAAGTATTATATAATTGTTGGTATTAAATCTGCTCTGTTATTTATGCTGCATGAATTTATTTATTGATATTAAATATTTAGTCGTTGGAACGAAAATAAGACAAATAGATGAGGTAAACTTTGTACATAGCAAGCCTGTATTAGAGGAAAGCCTCTTCCACTTATCTGATCTGAATAGCATGCAAAATAAAGCTTTTCACTGTACCTAGGTACACTTGGCAGTAGTAAATTTAAAGGTAAGGTGGACACAAAATGCTGGAGTAACTCAGTGGCAGTAAAGGAATGGGTGACGTATCGGGTCGAGACCCATTCCTTCTCTCCAGAGATGCTGCCTTTCACCTGCTGAGTTACTCCAGCATTTTGTGTCTACCTTCGATTTAAACCAGCATCTGCAGTTCTTTCTTACACAAACCTAAAGGTAAACCTATCTCAGTATATTGATCTTATACCCTGCTTTGGTTATCACTGGTTGTTCATCTGGGGATATGATCATTCTCATCCTCCTTTCCTTCCCTACAGCCAGTGTTGTACATTCACAGGCTGAAATAGACTGTTGTAACTCTAGTTACAGCGGCGCTGAAACTTTCCATCGGGAGCCTGGGATCTCGCGACGAGATCGCCAGTTGAGCTCCATTCGGCGCGGCCTTGTCGGCTCCGGAAGCCACGGTCTCGAGTAGGGAGGCGGCCGTTCCAGGGTTCCCATGCCGCTGAGAGGACTCTCCCGACGCCGGAACATCATCACCCGGCGAGGACGGCCTGGAACATCGGGCCTCCGTGAAGGCAACTGTGGAGGCCTCAATAGGCCCGACTATGGGTGAACATTGGGGATGGGACTGGACTTTGTGCCTTCCTCCATAATGGGAACCATTGTGGGGGGATGTTTTTATGTTTTTATGTTGAAGCTATTTATTATTGCTATGTTTGTATTCTTTTTTATGTGCTGCATTGGCAAAAAGAATTTCACTACACCTAGGTGTATGTGACAATAAATTCAACCTTTAACCTTTAACCTTTAGTGTGCTCCTGACTCCATCACAGTGAACACCACTTCAATGTCTGAAGAAGGGTCTCGACCCGAAACGTCGCCTATTTCCTTCGCTCCATAGATACTACCTCACCCGCTGAGTTTCTCCAGCATTTTTGTCTACCTACTTCAATGTTGGATCATCTATTTTCATCATTGCTTTAATTAATGTGTGTTTTAATTCCTCACCAGTTAGCTGGGACATCTTGGTTGGCACGGACAAGTTGGGCCGAAGGGCCTATTTCCGTGCTGTATGACTTCTGACTCGGTTGTAAAGGCTATATATGATGACAGGTGATATCTTGCTTTGTGAAGTTCATAAATAATATGAGCGGAATTAGGCCATTCGGCCCATCGAGTCTACTTTGCCATTTAATCACCGCTGATCTATCTTTCCCTCTCATCCCCATTCTCCTGACTTCTCCCCGTAACCTTTGACACCCGTATTAATCAAGAAAACAAAAACTGTACATAAAATAAAGTTGTAATAGGGTGAATTCCTTCTAAAATGAATCTTCAGGAGATCTTTTCTCCTCGTGAACATCAAAAAGGTGGAACCAAGTGGTTGGCTTCAACATTCTTCTGTTCAAACAACACGCTATCTTAATGCTGCCATTGTAATCCTGTCTTTGAGTCACTTTATCGTCAATGCTGTCTTTGGCTCCAGTGTGAACCTTGGCTGCTGACACTCCTGTGAACGATACTGGAATCATTGCCTGCATTAAAGGTGTTGTGCAGCAGTGAAGTGATAGGATTAAATGTTTACTTTTCAATGCTTGGATATTTGCAAAGAATAATCCCTAGCCTTTGTCACTTTTGTATCTTTCAGTGGAAGGATTCAACCTCTTCTCGGGAGGTTCAGCCAGCTGGCAGACTTGTTAGCGGCATCTGGAGTGGAGGGCGATACGTTTGATGGGATTGTTATTGACGCAGGCTGCTCCTCCATGCAGTTTGACACACCATGTCGTGGCTTTGCTTTGAGCCAGGATGGCCCTCTCGACATGAGAATGGATGGGAACAGGTTGGTACACAAAGTACAATAATCCTCCTGACAAAACATCTTTACTTTGACATGTCGGAACTGGCAACAAATACCCCAGTTAATCCCTCTTCTGTAGGTACTGATTAGAAGCAAAATAACACCATATCATAAAAATCTTCCAGCCTTGAAAGCAAAACACAATGTCACCATTAAAAGCTTAAATCTAGCTATTTTCTGACTGTAAATATGAAGTAATGAAGTAATTACTAATTTAGTGCTTTAACAGCAAGGGAAATATTGAAAATATGTTTCCAGTAAAGGACTTCTGGCTGCCAGCTGTAACAGCACAACACAATACTTATTCTTGTCAAATACAATTGAATAATGGTACGGATTGATGATTCAGTGCCCTCCATAATGTTTGGGACAAAGACCCATCATTTGTTTATTTGCCTCTGTACTCCACAATTTAAGATTTGTAATAGAAAAAAATCACATGTGGTTAAAGTGCACATTGTCAGATTATAATAAAGGCCATTTATATACATGTTGGTTTCACCATGTAGAAATTACAGCAGTGTTTATACATAGTCCCTCCATTTCAGGGCACCATAATGTTTGGGACACAGCAATGTCATGTAAATTAAAGTTGTTATGTTTAGTATTTTGTTGCATATCTTTTGCATGTATTGACTGCTTGAGGTCTACAATTCATGGACATCACCAGTTGCTGGGTGTCTTCTCTGGTGATGCTCTGCCAGGCCTGTATTGCAGCCATCTTTAGCTTATGCTTGTTTTGGGGGCTAGTCCCCTTCAGTTTTCTCTTCAGCATATAAAAGGCATGCTCAATTGGGTTCAGATCAGGTGATTGACTTGGCCACTCAAGAATTGACCATTTTTTAGCTTTGAAAAACTCCTTTGTTGCTTTAGCAGTATGTTTGGGATCATTGTCTTGCTGTAGAATAAACTGCCAGCCAATGAGTTTTGAGGCATTTGTTTGAACTTGAGTAGATAGGATGTGTCTATACACTTCAGAATTCATTATGCTACTACCATCAGCAGTTGTATCATCAATGAAGATAAGTGAGTCAGTACCTTCAGCAGCCATACATGCTCAGACCATAACACCCCCACCACCGTGTTTCACAGATGAGGTGGTATGCTTTGGATCTTGGGCAGTTCCTTCTCTCCTCCATACTTTACTCTTGCCATCACTCTGATATAAGTTAATCTTCGTCTCATCTGTCCACAAGACCTTTTTCCAGAACGGTGGTTGCCGTTTTAAGTACTCGTGTAATTTGAAATTGCTAGTTAGTAATTGGACTTGGTGGTTAACCTTCTGGCGAAAGAAATCCCTCCTCGTCTTCATTTTGAATGTACGTCCTTTTATTCAGAGACTTATTCTGGTCCTAGATTCTCCCATTACTGGAGACATCCTTTCCATGTCCCCCCCCCCCCCCCCCCTCATCCTTCTTAACTCCAGTGAGTACATGCCCAGAGCCTTCAAATGCTCCTCATATGTTAACCCAATCATCCCTGGGCGGGATTATCTTCATCAGACTAATCTCCAAGATTTGGTCGAATTGATGATACTGACTTCAATGTCAGAAGGTTGAGCTTTATATTGTAAGTAATTTTTATGTGCAGCAGCAAAATCTAAGTTTATGTTTTTAAATTACTCTGTGCTGAAGTATTTGCATTGCTATTCGGATCTGCAACACATACATTTTTTGGCTTCATTTAAAATTTATTAGCAACTGTACATTGAGCATCCATACCTATTTAAGGTGTTTTACTTCAGGTCTAATATTCAGTTTTTTAAAAAAGCACATTTTTATTAAAGAACTGCTGAGTAATATTTCTATAATTTGTTAGATATTAAATATGTTTAGTTATGAGACTAAATTAGAATTGCAATTATTTTTTGGAGACTTTAAACAAAAATAGGTTTAATTAAGTTCAGATCAGAAGAATTGAAAGAATGAGTTGCAAAATATCTAGTTTCATGTTTTATTTTAACCATCTGTTACTAAAAAGAACCTCAAACATCCTCGTATGTCGTGCGCATTTCAGCTCTGTCTCTCTGCTCTATGAAGCTTCACCCCTTGTCAATGAAAATGACGTCAAAGAAATTAATTGGCTGCTCTTGTGCGTAGGTACCCCGACATGCCCAGCGCAGCTGACGTGGTGAATGCCTTAGATCAACACTCACTTGCGTCCATCTTACGGATCTATGGAGAGGAGAGGCACGCAAAGAAAATAGCTGCAGCAGTTGTACAGGCACGCAGCATCTATCCCATCACCCGCACTCAGCAGCTCGCCAGTATAGTTGCAGGTACCCTCATTAATTCCAGCCAGTATCTGGAAGTAAAATACTAATCTGAAAAGTCCCAGTGGGATCTATTTGTACCGTACATCATGCAGGGAGTCACCCTGTGCATTAGGCCTCTGATGTCAGAGCTTTATTTTGGAAGTGGGAACAAGTCAACAAATCAGACTGACATTCGGAAGTTAACTCACGGTAGCCATGGGATCAGTATGTAATATGTTCTTCTAAATCAGGGCTGATGATTACTTGCGATGTTTGCTGGGCGGCATCTTATTAAAAAAAGATGAGTGTTTTCAAATAAACACATTCTCATTCATCACCTTTTTGCAGCAGAAATCAACACGACCTACCAAGTAAAATAGCATTGATGTCTGCAGCTTAGAACACAGCTTGGTACACAGCCGTCAGAAGTTGCCACACTTGCGTGTGGCTTTTATAATACGATAACGCTTTCTCGTGATAGTCCACAGGTTCTGCATATCCCGACCCTTCAACTACTTGCAAACTTACCACTTGCGTGACATTAGAGTCTGCGTTTTATGAATCTGCATTTGGAAATTGCTTTTGCAGATCTCGTCGCCCACGTCTTCAGTTTGAGTAGATTTGAGTTTTACATTTCAGGTTAATGACTGCAGATTTCCACATGTCCATCGACTGCTTGCTCTTGCGACTTGTATATCCCACCACTGTGTTGGAGTTCTTTAGTTGAAGGGTTAAGCAGAATTAGATCAGAATTTGTTGCTGCTGTTAATTTAAAATTGTCACAAATCTGTCGACTATTCATGAAGTATTTGTATTTGCAATGGGATGTAATTGTCTGTGCTTTTGCATTACGACCAAGGTGACCAAATCCTTAAATGTTAATGAGTTCTGGACATAGATGGGGGGAAAAAACATTATTGTTTTAGTGAGGGAATAAATATGTTCAGTCGGTAAGTTATTAGTTTTTAATAAGACTCTGGAAACTCAGCATATGCTAGGGGACTAAACATGAGTCATAAACTTAATTTCCACAACATTTGACAGTATGCTTCCTTTTCCTGCCACTTCAAACCCCATGAGTCCAGTGCTTCACAGGCTGTGTGATCCTTTGCTATTCATGCACAAGCTTGTCGATGTTAGGCGACAATGGAATCGATAAGAATCCTCTATGGAAGCCTGGCACTATTTTGTCTGCTTAGAAAATCTCACAGACTTTTCAGTATTTTTTTCTAACTGGAAAAGTCACGGTTAAATCTTATATAACTTTAATCTTCCCTGTGCATTACTTGAAGATTTCCAAAGTCATAAAACACAACAAGATACATGGAACATGAAATTAAAATGACGAGTGGGAAGTCCAGGATTGGGGATGTCCAAAGATTTGGGGAAGGGGAGTCAGTCTACCCCATGACAGAAGGGGGAGGAGTTGTACAGTTTGATGGCCACAGGGAAGAAGGATCTCCTGTGACGTTCTGTGCTGCATCTTGGTGGGACCAGTCTATTGCTGAAGGTGCTCCTTAGGTTGACCAGTGTGTCTTGGAGGGGGGTGAGCTATATTGTCCAATACAGCTCCCCCCCCCCCCCCACTATAGAGCCAATATATAGCCCACTATATTACTGTCTTGGATTTGTACCTGAATCATTCATTGTGGATTATCACAACACATAATTTGACAACAGGACGTGCATGCTGTGCCTAATAGTCGCAGCGTTTGCTGTCACTTGTAAACTGATATGAAATCTGTCATGAAATTTGAAAGCATGAGAATAAGAGTGAAACTAATGAAGAGAAGGAATGGGGGACGTTTCAGGCCGAGACCCATCTTCAGTCTCATTCTTGACCCAAAACTTCACCCAGAGATGCTGCCTGTCCCGCTGAGTTACCCCAGTATTTTGTTTCTATCTTCGATTTAAACAAACATCAGCAGTTCCTTCCTCCACACAGTGCATCTATGAAGTTAGCTATCTATTTACAGTCTGCAATATAAACACATGCATGTAGAACTGGCCCTTCATTGGGAAGATGGTTAGATATTCAGCTAACATTCATATGATAGAAAAGCACATCAGATGCCGTGTGTTTTGGTGAATATTTATGACAATGCCATATGTCCAAACATTTTGTTTACAAGTTCTGAAGGAGAACTGATTCAAACAGTGTCATTAAATCTCTAGGTAGCTTCTATGAGTCATCAACCATAGAGTAACTGCAAGACGCTGCCACTTGTAACTGGGAAGTAAATGTCTTCTTGTAGAAACTTTCCCATAGCTCCTCATCTTTTTATTTTCTCGCCTGGTTCTCCTCTCTTGTCTTCTCATTGGAACAATCAGTTATATTAAGATGAGGTTCCATGTGAGTCACTTTATCATGAGATGTGAACCAGCAGAGAGAGAGAGAGAGAGAGAGAGAGCTGCACTGTTGAACAGCATAGCCACAGTGCACTCGTTTCATTCAATCCATTTAATAATCTGATAGAGAGCAAGTAGAGTGAATTTGTTCCCTGATTCAAGATCAAACTTTAAGACAATTTCCCCTGCTATTGACATTATAGGAAAGATGTCAACAAAATAGAGAGTACAGAGGAGATTTACTAGAATGTTGCCTGGGTTTCAGCACCTAAGTTACAGAGAAAGGTTGAATAAGATAGGTCTTTATTCTTTGGAGCGCAGAAGGTTAAGGGGGAACTTGATAGAGGTCTTTAAAACTATGAGAGGGATAGACAGAGTTGACGTGGATTAGCTTTTTCCATTGAGAGTAGGGAAGATTCAAACAAGAGGACATGATTTGAGAATTAAGGGACAAATGTTTAGGGGTAACATGAGGGGGAACTTTACTCAGAGAGTGGTAGCTGTGTGGAATGAGCTTCCAGTGGAAGTGGTGGAGGCAGGTTCGATTTTAACATTTAAAAATAAGTTGGATAGGTATATGGACGGGAAAGGAATGGAGGGTTATGGTCTGAGTGCAGGTAGATGGGACTAGGCGAGAGTAAGTGTTCGGCACGGACTAGAAGGGCCGAGCTGGCCTGTTTCCATGCTGTAATTGTTATATGTTATATTGAGAACTCTAGAGTGATATAAAATGGGGATTAATGAGCTTCACGGCTTTGGACGGTAACACTCAATTCTGCGGCTCCTCAAGTATTTTATTCAATTTGAGTAGGAGTTCACAGAGCCCTGGTATTGACTTTTCCAACAGGAGTACAAACGATTACGTCTGTTAGCGCGACAACACTGAACGTCTAAATAAGCGTAGATTTTATTTGCATCAGTCACTCCCATCTTGTACCAGTAGGTACTCCATATATATGTAGCTTGTGAAGTAGGGATTGTTTCCAATGGATAGACACAAAAAGCTGGAGTACCTCAGCGGGACAGGCAGCATCTCTGGAGAGAAGGTATGGGTGATGTTTCGGGTCGAGACCCTTTTTAGGGGGGAACTCAGCATCGTGGAGCATCAGTTTCTTAGACGATACACTAGAACTTTATTTATCCCAGGAGGGAAATTGATCTCCCGACAGTCATAAAACACAAAATATACATGAAACATGAAATTAAAGTGACGAGTGGAAAGGATTGGGGGGGGGGGTGCAAAGATTGGAAGGTGGGGTGTATGGGGGGGGGGGGGGGGGGGAGTCAGTCTCAGTCTACCCCACGACAGAAGGGGGAGGAGTTGTCCAGTTTGATAGCCACAGGGAAGAAGGATCTCCTGTGGCGTTCTGTACTGGTGGGACCAGTCTGTTGCTGAAGGTGCTCCTCAGGTTGACCAGTGTGTCATGGAGGGGGTGAGCTGTATTGTCCAGGATCCTCTGCAGTTTGAGGAGCATCCTCCCCTCCAAGACCATCTCCCAAAGCCCAATGTGAATAACGGTACCCTAGCTTATCTTCTTCTTATGGAGTCCACGCATAAGATTAGAAGTTGTTCAGCCAGAGCTGAACACACTTCCCGGCATCTGCATACAATGGTGTCTTGTCTTGTCGCTTCTTGTGCGTGGTGGTGGAAAGATTGGTGGAAACAGGGCCGTGAAGTGAACGCTCTTTCCTTCCTTGACCCCACCCTAGCTTACGGGTGGGTGTTTCAGGACTCTGTTACAGAGGGGAAGAAGCTGTTCCCGAGTCTGGTGGTGTGCACTCTCAAACTTCTGAACCTTCTGCTGTAAGGGAGCAGGGAGAAGAAGGAATGTCCGGGGTGGGACAAGTCTTTGATTATGCTGGCCGCTTTTTGAGGCAACGTGAAGTATAGATGGAATCGATGGTAGGAAGTCTGGTCTGTGTGATAGGGGCAATATTCTTCAAGCCAAGCAAGTCTTTGCTCACCGAGAAGTGGTTAATGTGAAAAGAGAGAGTAATCCTCAAGCCAGACAAACTGTTTGTGGTAAAAACATATGTTCTGGGCCAGCTTTAAGTGATCATTCAGACTGGAACATTTGTAGAACATTCTCAGTGGCAACCCTACAAATTATAGGTAAAGAAATGTGATGGAATGCCAGGTAAATTACTGTGCTGAAACATATCCTGCTAACCTTCATGTTTAAGAAAGAACTGCAGATGCTGGAAAAATCCAAGGTAGACAAAAATGCTGGAGAAACTCAGCGGGTGAGGCAGCATCTATGGAGCGAAGGAATAGGCGATGTTTCGGGTCGAGACCTATCTAGCATTTTTGTCTACCTGCTAACCTTTATGCTCATTTTATTTTGAAATGGAAAACAGATGTTTTGCAAAAAGGCTCACTACTTTTACAGAATCCTTTCATTTTAGTGTTTGCTATAGTTTAATCAGAGTCATTGATCTTTTTCCATAAAGCACAATTATTGAAAGGTGTAACAGCATTTAAAAGGCATTTACTGTTTAATAGGTACATGGATAGGAAAGGTTTAGAGGGATATGGGCCAAATGCAGGCAGGTGGGGCGAGCTTAGATGGGACATCTTGGTCGGAACGGATGAGCTGGGTCAAAGGGTCTACGACACAATGAGTATGATCAGCCCTAGCAACCTTGCCTGTCTGAAGAAGGGTCTCGACCCGAAACATCACCTATCCATGTTCTGATTCCTGGGATGGCAGGACTTTCATATGAAGAAAGACTGGATAGACTCGGCTTGTACTCACTAGAATTTAGAAGATTGAGGGGGGATCTTATAGAAACTTACAAAATTCTTAAGGGGTTGGACAGGCTAGATCCAGGAAGATTGTTCCCGATGTTGGGGAAGTCCAGAACAAGGGGTCACAGTTTAAGGATAAGGGGGAAGTCTTTTAGGACCGAGATGAGAAAAACATTTTTCACACAGAGAGTGGTGAATCTGTGGAATTCTCTGCCACAGAAGGTAGTTGAGGCCAGCTCATTGGCTATATTTAAGAGGGAGTTAGATGTGGCCCTTGTGGCTAAAGGGATCAGGGGGTATGGAGAGAAGGCAGGGATGGGATACTGAGTTGGATGATCAGCCATGATCATATTGAATGGTGGTGCAGGTACGAAGGGCCGAATGGCCTACTCCTGCACCTATTTTCTATGTTTCTATGTTTCTTCACAGATGCTGCCTGACCCGCTGAGTTACTCCAGCACTCTGTGTCCTTTCTTTATTTGCTTCTGTTCTTAATCAGCTCTGCGTTATGCCGTCATCACATGGCCTCATGGGCTTTACTGAGCTGCGAAAGATGGAGGGAACTGAATCAATATTCACAGTTGAACATGAATCATGCCGTGTCTATGGCTGTCTTTCAATCAATACTTCGTTTTATCGCAATGAGTAATTCTTCCCAGAACCAGTGGCGGAATGTTGGGTTCCCAGTATTCAAATACCTGTAATTCCGCTGCCCTCGGTTGGCAAGAGTTCATGATTTCTAAGCTATGTTATAACAGCTCTCTTGCCCAGAGTAGGGGAATCGAGGACCAGAGGACACAGGTTCAAGGTGAAGGGGAATAGATTTAATAGGAATCTGAGGGGTAACTTTTACACACAAAGGGTGGTGGGGTGTATGGAACAAGCTGCCAGAGGAGGTAGTTGAGGCTGGGACTATCCCAACGTTTAAGAAGCAGTTAGACAGGTACATGGATAGGATAGGTTTGGAGGGTTATGGACCAAACACAGGCAGGTGGGACTAGTGTAGCTGGGACATGTTGGCCATTGTGGGCTAGTTGGGCCGAAGGGCCTGTTTCCACATTCTATCACTTTATCACTCTATGACCGAACATTCAATATTTTGGCTATTTTAGACTGGTAATAAGTTAATACGTTCGAGGAGCAGAATTAGGCCGTTCGGCCCATCGAGTCTACTCTGCCATTCAATCATGGCTGATCTATCTCTCTTTCCTAGCCCCATTCTCCTACCTTCTCTCCATAACCCCTGACACCCGTACTGATCACGAATCTATCTATCTCTGCCTTTAAAATATCCATATCTCATAGTGGGAGACAATAAAATCACCTCTGAGATTGTGACCGATTTGGTAAGTAATTCTCCTGTTGGTTCTGGGGTGCAGCTTAGAAACATCTGTGGAAGATTTGACAGCAAAAATCCCGACCCTCACAAATGATGCAGGATTTAGATTGAAACCAGATGAAATGCGTAAATTCAATTTATATCCAAATGTTTTATGGTTCTACTGATAAACGATTTCAGTGGGGTACTGTACATGTCATTTTTCTAAGTTGTAGAACAAAAAATGGGAACATGTGACTGTTTTTCACATTTTAATTATTCTTCATAGAATTCATTGAATTTCAATTCAGTCAACTTCAAACCCAACAGATGCCTTGTGGCACTGACTAATGCTAATGATCCAGAGATGGGAGAGGGGGGGGGGGGAAGCATGTGGTGGGACTCGACCAAGGCCATGGCCAGCTTGTGGAATGTTAAATGTGTTATCCTTAACATTTTTTAATCTTGTGTTTAAATGATAGAAATGATTTTGAAATATTTAATGGATCCCACGGCAAGCCTATAGCATGGCTGTCGGATTTAATAACCCGACTGCTCTCAATACCCCAAAAAGCATTGGTGAACCACGTCAAGACATTGATCATTTTTGAAATTTTACACAAAGGGCTCTGTCGGTTCTACGCCAGAATACCTAAACATTCCTCTCTGGACTGAATTAATCTTTTAGAAGGTACCGTTTTTAGCTACTTGGGAGATTTGAGTGTTTCAGACTACAGAGCAAAGCAAATTACAGCTATAATGGTGCAGTAATTTAACCTATTGAGTGGACCCAGTCTAAAGGGACAAGGAATGTCAAACAGTTTTCTTTATTCCTTTTATGGATTAGTGAGGTTTCCTGAGATCAGCTGCAGTTTTAGATTTTACAGAAATACTTAAGTTATCTTCCTTCAAACAACTTAACTTTTGTTTGAAGTCAAATTTCCACCCGACTGCGGTTCCAGAATAGGCTTTCACAACTGTCAAATGTTTAGAGGGATATGGGCCAAAGGAGGGCAGGTAGGACAACTTTGGTGGCATGGCCAAGTTGGGCTGAAGGGCCTGTTTCTCTGCTGTATGACTGCAGGACTCCAACTGCACTCTGTATCATCCCTTTTACTCTACCTGTTGTACTTGAGTTTGACTTGATTGTATCTAAGTTCTATGTATGGTATATGTGATATGTTTGGATAGCATGCAAAACAAAGATTTTCACCATTTCGGTACACGTGATGATAATAAACCTAAAACATTAACTGACATGACAAAAGTTGCTTGGGCAGCTTACAGCCTAGTGGTATGAAGATTGATTTCTCTAACTTCAAGTTACCCCGGCATTCCCTCTCTCTCTCTCTCTCTCTCTCTCTCTATCCCTCCCCCAACCAAGTCGCACCAGCTTCTCGTTCTCACCCAACAAACCTGTTTCCTTTATCATCATTACTTTTTTGCATATCTTTCATTCAATTGTTCTATATCTATCTACATACCTCTCGTTTCCCTTTTCCTTTTCCTCCACCTGAAACGTCACCCATTCCGTCTCTCCAGAGATGCTGCCTGACCCGCTGAGTTACTCCAGCATTTTGTGTCTATCTGCACGACAAAGGTCATCCGTTTATCAGACCTTCATGACTTAATTGCAGAGTTAGAAATGTTTGACCAATCCCATCATCTTCCAATAGCCCCCTGTTGTCATCTAGCTGGTCGAGATACTATTTTTTTTAGTTTTGTTCTTTTTTTATCCTTTCATAGTTAAGTTCCTCCTGGGTGCTCAGGCTTCCACCCACATCTCAGGGGCACGCAGGGGGTTTGGTAAATTGGCTAACGTCAATTATCCCCAGGGCAACTGGCTGATGAGGAAAAATCAGAGTATCAGTAAGATACTGGGCGACATGGTGACGCAGTGGTAGAGTTGCTGCCTTACAGCACTTGCAATCGTTTAATCCCAACTACGGCTGCTGGCTGTACAGAGTTTGTATCTTTCCATGAGATCTTCGGTTTCCTCCCACGCTCCAAAGGCAGTATGTACGTACAGGTATGTAGGCAAATTGGCTCGGTCAAAAATTGTCCCTATTGTGTGTACGATAGTGTTACTGTGCGGGGTTAATCGCTGGTCGGAGCGGAGCCGGTGGGCCGAAGGGCCTGTTTCTGCGTTGTATCTCTAAACTAAACTAAAAGAAAGAAGATAGACACAAAAAGCTGGAGTAACTCAGCGGGACAGGCAGCATCTCTGGAGAGTAGGAATGGGTGACGTTTCGGATCGACCCAAAAGTCACCCATTCCTTCTCTCCAGAGATGCTGCCCGTCCCGCTGAGTTACTCCAGCACTCTGTGTCTATCTTCGGATTAAACCAGCATCTGCAGTTCCTTCCTACCCAGTAAGAAAGAAGATGTTGCAGCAAAATTATTGGGGGATAGGATTATACTGAGAGGCTGAGTGGCCTCTTGTGCTGAAAGGAAGCTGCAAGAAAAAAAGGACTAGTTATTAAATTACAGAATAAAAAATCTCCCGACTCTTCAAGATGTTTCAAGGAGCTGATGTGTTTCATTTTATTCAGTTGATCAGTACCTAATGATACACTGCAAAAGAATGAGTGGTTTTGTCAAACGTAGTATTTTCAGTGAGTTTCTTATCCAGTCAGTCATTGTGTTTTATCTGATTCAGTTCCTGCCAGTCATAATAATGAGTGTGTTATATGTCTCATTGCAGTGAGCTATCACAGAGAGTAAAATTGCTCGTAATAATCCGCATTTGGCATCTCAACCTTGCCTGTCGACAGGAAATTAATGGCTGTTGGAACAGCAAGAATATTACTATAAAATGACACAAAGTGCTGGAATAATTCAGCGGGTCAGGCAGCATCTGTGGAGAACATGGATAGGTGACGTTTCACAGAGTGCCGGAGTAACTCAGCGGGTCAGGCAGCATCTGTGGAGAACATGGATAGGTGACGTTTCACAGAGTGCCGGAGTAACTCAGCGGGTCAGGCAGCATCTGTGGAGAACATGGATAGGTGACGTTTCACAGAGTGCTGGAGTAAATCAGCGGGTCAGGCAGAGATCATGGATAGGTGATGCTTCCTCAGACTGAAGAAGAGTCCTAACTGATGAAGTACTCCAGCACTTTGTGCCTTTTTTTGTAAACCAGCATCTGCTGTTCCCTGTCTCGACAAGAACACTATCATGATCAGAGTGATGAAACTTGTTGAACCTAATATATTCTGAGGTAGACAAAAATGCTGGAGAAACTCAGCGGGTGAGGCAGCATCCATGGAGTGAATGAATAGGTGACGTTTCGAGTCTCGACCCGAAACGTCACCTATTCCTTTGCTCCATGGATGCTGCCTCACCCGCTGAGTTTCTCCTGCATTTTTGTCTACCTAATATATACTGAGGTTTGTTATGACTGTGTCATCTATATTACTAAAAGTCTGATCTTGACCAGTTCCGGTTGTTCTGTATATTGAATTTAGAAAAAACGCTGCCACTTCCGGCTGTGATTTTTGGCCATATTACTCAGAGTCTCCCTCCGCTGTGCAGAACAAGAGGGTTTTTCCCATCTATGAAAAATAAAAGAGTTATTAGTGTTTACAAAATATTGAGATTCACTCTCTTGAAGGCCACACCCCTTCCAGAGGGACTATAAAACCCGGAAGTGTGGAGGTGCCTCAGTTCTCTGCAAGATGGAGGAGCGAGAGGTCGCAATTCTCAGTCTGAGCAGTGAATAACACTGAACACATGTCTACGAAACTGTGAGTGGTTTTACTGACCTGTCAGTGCCCTTGTATCGGGCTCTGGTGAGACCACATCTGGAGTGTTGTGTGTAGTTTTGGTCTCCTGATTTGAGGAAGGACATCCTTGTGATTGAGGCAGTGCAGCGTAGGTTCACGAGATTGATCCCTGGGATGGCAGGACTGCCATATGAGGAAAGATTGAAAAGACTAGGCTTGTATTAACTGGAATTTAGAAGGATGAGGGGTATCTTATAGAAACTTATAAAAGGACTGGACAAGCTAGATGCAGGAAAAATGTTCCCAATGTTGGGCCAGTCCAGAACCAGGGGCCACAGTTTTAGAATAAAGGGGAGGTCATTTAAGACTGAGGTGAGAAAAAACTTTTTCACCCAGAGAGTTGTGAATTTATGGAATTCCCTGCCACAGAGGGCAGTGGAGGCCAAGTCACTGGATTGATTTAAGAGGGAGTTAGATAGAGCGCTAGGGGTTAGTGGAATCAAGGGATATGGGGAGAAGGCAGGCATGGGTTATTGATAGGGGACGATCAGCCATGACCACAATGAATGGCGGTGCTGGCTCGAAGGGCCGAATAGCCTCCTCCTGCACCTATTTTCTATGTTTCTATGTTAATGTGGTTTGAAAATGTATTTCGAAAATGCAAAAGTGTGTTTTGGTTTGAAAGTGCTAAAGCAAGCTGTGTTGCCTTTGGTTTTGAAAGTGCTAAAAAGCAAGCCGCCTTGCGTAATTAGAGCTGCCTTGACCAATTAGAGCTGCCTTGACCAATTAGAGCTGCCTTGCCACCTATATAATTATAAGTCTGATCTTGACCACTTCTTGTTTGCGCTTTATATTGATTTTAGAAAAAACGCTACCACGTACGGCTGTGATTTTTGGCCATCTTACTCAGTCTCCCTTCGCTCATCAGGTGCCGAGGATGAAAAATAAAAGAGTTATTAGTGTTTAAAAAATGTTGAGATTCTCTCTCCTGTCAATCACGCCATGAAGGCCACACCCCTTCTCATGGGAGGTGGAGGAACTATAAAACCCGGAAGTGTGGGCGTGGCTTAGTCTCTGCAAGATGGAGGAGGGAGAGGTCACGACTCGCTGTCTTTAGTGGCCTTGCACCCTGCTTGAAATGGTATGAAACTGCACTTGAATTTGGTGCCCTTGCACCCTGCTTGAAATGGAATTTCAAGGATTAGCCGTAAGTCAACTGCGAGCCCACCTTCTGTGAGTGAGCTGCCAGCACAACAGGCTTGAGTGACTGAGCCGGCAGCCCAGGAATCCATTCGGCCCACAATATCCATACTAGCCCTCTGGAAAATCAGTCCCTTCAGCGCACAACACCCATACTAGCGCTCCAGAAACCCCCCCCCACTGGCCACCAATATTGGAATTGGTGGAGAGGTGGAATATTGCGTTGGAGGACCAGCCCACTTAGTCTAGTAGAATTATAAAGCCAAGCAATGCAGAAAGATGTACTTCTGCCCAACTTGTCCATGCAGACCAAATGTCCCATCCACGCTAGTCACACCTGCCCGTGTTTGGTCCATATCCCTCTAAACCTTTCCTATCCATGTACCAATATGTGCAATATATTCATTTTGCCGCATGTGCAAGATATTTAATTTAACTTTGTAAAATAAAGATCTTTTTTTTTACATCACATATTACATACTTTGTTCCCCTATATATTTTTAATAGAAAGATTTTATGGAAAAGTTTATTTTTGCTGTCATGTGAATGGAAAATGCTGAAAATCCGTAAGGATCAGATAATGAAAGGTTATCATAGTAAATTGTCAATCTGTCTCCAAAAAAGCTGCCTGACCTGCTGAGTATTTCCAACATGTACTGTTTTGATATCCATATTTCAAGCACTAATAGCATTTTGCTTTAGGTTCACTATATTTACATGAACAAATACTAGAGGAATGTAAACGCTGTCCATGAGTTGCCTCGCACACCAGCTCTCTGGGGTGGAAGATTGTGACCTTCACGTGGACCGCCCTGTTTCGCCGAATACAATGCGGTCGGTGGGCGGCGGCTCTCCGTCCTGTCATTTGATGACGCACTTGAATGAATAAGTTTATTGGCCAAGTATTCACATACAAGGAATTTGCTCTGGTGCTCCGCACGCAAGTGACAACATGACACACAGTGACAGTTAGGAATGACACATAAAACATTAAACATTAATAATAAACCATTATCGATTAAACATGTGAATTAAATAAAATACCAGAGCAACAGGAGGCTACAGATTGTGTCATTTGATGACTCGCTTATTGGGTTCGATACTGTGGTGGAAATCTTTTGGGGGGAGAAAAACGTTCATGAAACTTTATTTTGTGCTTGGTTTGTCAGGGGCATTTCCAGGTGCAGCAACGTACGCACGTAAAGACCAGCTTCAACGCTCGGCACACGTGGCGACCAAAACCTTCCAGGCTCTGCGAATCTTCGTCAACGACGAATTGAATGAATTACTCCAAGGGCTGAAGGCAGCCGACACGTTCCTGAAAGCCCGCGGCTGCCTGGTCGCATTGACGTTCCACTCGCTCGAGGACCGCGTGGTCAAACGTTTCCTGCACAACATCGATTTTTCCGAAAGCCCCAACCTAAGCGCAAGGCAGAAGATCCGGCAAGGACTTAGGAAGGAGAAGGATAATGTTGGAACCTGCCTCCCGCAGATGAAAGCTTTGGTCTGGTCAAGCATCCAGAAGAAAGTATTAACTCCCGACTCGGAGGAAATCCAGGCAAATCCTCGCGGGCGGTCGGCAAAGCTCCGAGCTGCCATTAAACTATGAACCTTACCCGTATCATGTCTCTATCTCCCTCTCCCTGAATCCCAGTCTGAAGAAGGGTTCTGACCCGAAACGTCACCCATTCCTTCACTCCAGAGATGCTGCCTGTCCCGCTGAGTTACTCCAGCATTTTGTGTCTACCTTCGGTGTAAACCAGCGTCTGCAGTTCCTTCCCACACATCAAACCATGAAAACTGAGCCGATGAAGGAATGCATGATGAAATTTGATTTGCTGGAATCTTTGTAAACTGTAATGAAACAACTAATAAATAAGAATATTACCTCATGGTCAGTGATACGAAATTCAAATATAAAGGTGAGAAATTTAGATGTGATTTTTGAAAGTTTATAGATTATTTAACTCGGGGAGAAAAAGCTTACAAATGGGTTCCACAGACTATTAGCTGAGAGGTGTGGCAAAATATTATTTTAAAAAGATGAAGTAACAATAGACAACAGGTGCAGGAGTAGGCCATTCGGCTCTTCGAGCCAGCACCGCCATTCAATGTGATCATGGCTGATCATCCCCAATCAGTACCGCGTTCCTGCCTTCTCCCCATATCCCCTGACTCCGCTATTTTTAAGAGCCCTATCTAGCTCTCTCTTGATAGCATCCAGAGAACCGGCCTCCACCGCCCTCTGAGGCAGAGAATTCCACAGACTCACAACTCTCTGTGAGAAAAAGTGTTTCCTCGTCTCCGTTCTAAATGGCTTACTCCTTATTCTTAAACTGTGGCCCCTGGTTCTGGACTCCCCCAACATCGGGAACATGTTTCCTGCCTCTAGCATGTCCAAGCCCTTAACAATCTTATATGTTTCAATGAGATATCCTCTCATCCTTCTAAATTCCAGAGCGTACAAGCCCAGCTGCTCCATTCTCTCAGCATATGACAGTCCCGCCATCCCAGGAATTAACCTTGTAAACCTACGCTGCATTCCCTCAATAGCAAGAATGTCCTTCCTCAAATTAGGGGACCAAAACTGCACACAATACTCCAGGTGTAGTCTCACTAGGGCTCTGTACAACTGCAGAATAGGAGCAGGCGTAGGCCATTCGGCCCTTCGAGCCAGCACCACCATTCAATATGATCCTGGCTGATCATCCCCAATCAGTGCCCCGTTCCTGCCTTCTGCCCATATCCCCTGACTCCGCTATCTTTAAGAGCCCTATCTTGCTCTCTTGAAATCATCCAGAGAACCGGCCTCCACCGCCCTCTGAGGCAGAGAATTCCACAGACTCACCACTCTCTGTGTGAAAAAGTGCCGGGGTAACTCAGCGGGTCAGACAGCATCTCTGCAGAACATGGATAGGTGACGTTTCCGGGTTGGGACCCTCCGTCACACTGAACTCTGAAGAAGGATACTGCCCTAAATCGTCACCTGTCCACCTTCTCCAAGCCCCCTGAGTTACTCCAGCTCTTTACTTGTGTCCAAACAGTCTTTTAAATCGAAGGCTTGGTTCCTAAAGGAAACAGAAATTCATAACATGGATACTAACAACGCTATGGTTGGACAAAGGTCAATAGTAATGGAGAAATCAATGCTCTGGTACATTGTTTAGGTAGCTACATAACACTATCCCCCTCTCCTTTTCTTCCCCCATTATATTCACCCCAGCCCCCTTCATCTCCCCCCCTCCCCCCCCCCCCCGTACCACACCTGGACTTGCAACTACTTCCCCCCCCCCCCTCACTCTCACCTTGCACCTACATTCCTTCCTCTAGCTTCACAACTTGCAACTCTTCAATCCTTTTGTCACACGCCTTCCCTCTTTACACCCCAGGCCGTCATCCAACTATCTGCCTGTCAAATAATCTCCCTCACCCGTGTCAGCCTTTAAGCTGCCAGGCTTTGCCCTGCCCCATCTCTCTTGCAGCTTTCTTTCCACTCTCCCTGAAGAACGGCCCCAACCCAAAACGTCAACTATCCATGTTCTCCAGAGATACTGCCTGACCCGCTGAGTTACTCCAGCACTCTGTGAAACGTCACCTATCCATGTTCTCCAGAGATACTGCCTGACCCGCTGAGTTACTCCAGCACTCTGTGAAACATCACCTATCCATTTTCTCCAATGATGCTGCCTGACCCGCTGAGTTACTCCAGCACTCTGTGAAACATCACCTATCCATTTTCTCCACAGATGCTGCCTGACCCGCTGAGTTACTCCAGCACTCTGTGAAACGTCACCTATCCATGTTCTCCACAGATGCTGCCTGACCCGCTGAGTTACTCCAGCACTTTGCAAGCAAGGCTATGTTAAGGACAAACGGAGTTTGACCAATTTGATAACAGTTTGTTTTAATGATGTAACAAATTTCTTGTTATAGGAGCTGAATTAGGCCATTCGGCCCATCAATTCTATTCCGCAATTCAATCATGGCTGATGTAAATTTCCCTCTCAACCCAATTCTCCTGCCATCTCCCCATAACCCCTGACTGCCTTCATTATCAATGACTTGGCCTCCACAGACTTCTGTGACAATGAATTCCACAGATTCGCCACCCACTGACAAAAGAAATTCCTCCTCATCTCCTTTCTGATGGTATGTCCTTTTATTGTGGGGCTGTGGCCTCTGGTCCTAGACTCTCCCACCAGGAGAAACATCATCTCCACATCCACTCTGTCCAGGCCTTTCTCTGTTCGGTAAGTTGACAAGTGTTCTGCAGTTGATGTCCCACAGTTCCAGATGGCTTATGTAAAGGTGCCACAAAGCAGCCTTATCAGCAAACCTCCAATGAATGGCACAAGAGAAGTATTGATATCATGGATGCAAAGTAAATCAGGGGACTAACGCAGTGGATGGTGTTCACTGGGGAAAAATGGTCGATAAATATTTGTAGTAATTCAGCGCAAGCCAGAATGTTGTGAATTTCCAGACGACCCAAGACTTGGCTGTGTCGCGAGCTGCATAAAGGAGGGAGATAAACAAGGAGGATATTAGCCGGCTGATGCACGACAAGTGTAGTTTGATGCAGAGAGACGCCAAATGGTGCGTTTTGGTAGGAAGTATAATAATAAACACAATAGAGAATAAAGGGTGTATAGGATGGAACTGCAGATGCTGGTTTACGCGGAAGATAGACACAAAATGCTGGAGTAACTCAGTCGAGACCGGAAACATTGCCCATTCCTTCTCCCCAGAGATGCTGCCTGGCCCCGCTGAGTTACTCCAGCATTTTGTGTCTCTCTATAGAATGAAGGATTACTCTTTTAAAAACGGGAACTAGAAGTAGGTTTGTGAATATAACTGAATGTGGCAGGGTAGTTGACACCACACTCACTTCTGTGCTTTATCAATGGAGACACAGAGTCTGGAAGCAGGGTGGTTCTTGCTCAGTTTTTATAAAACATATTAGTCCAGCATCAACTGAAGTATTATGTTCAATTCTAGTTGTCACATTACAGAAACGATACAAAGGCATTAGGAAAGATTAAGAAACGATTTAAGAGAATGCTTTTTGGAACCAGGAATTAAAGTTGCAAGGGATAGATTAGAGAGGATGTTTTCTTTGTAAAATAGGCTGAAGGGAGAGTTGATGGAAATACATGATACGAGGGGTGTTCAGAGCGTGGCAGGTCACTCCCCTTGTGGAAGGTTCAGGGAATAAAGATCTTGAGTATAAAATAAAGGGGAAGAGACAAGAATGACATGAGGAAAGTCATCTTTACTTTCTGTGCGTGGAATCTGGGCTTGGAAGTAGGAAGGAACTGCAGATGCTGGCTTAAACTGAAGAGAAACACAAAAGGCTGGAGTTACTCAGCGGGGCAGGCAGCATCTCTGGAGAAAAAGAATGGCTGACGTTTTGGGTCCAGACCCTTCTTCAGACTACAGACCCGAAACGTCACCCATTCCTGCTCTCCAGAGGTGCTGCCTGAGCCGCAGAGTTACTCCAGCTGTTTGTGTCTATATTGGCTGAAGATGAGTTCCATTGTCGCCTTCAAGAAGGTGAAGAGAATCTTGTATGGTTCCAGCATCATAAAGGAAGCCCACCTATGCCTCCACTTCCCCCGAAGCTCGAGGAGGTTCTGTGCGCTGATAAATATACCCTTGCGCCTTCAAGAGAGAGTTCGATATCGCTCTTGGGGCTAAAGGAATCGAGGGAAATGGAGAAAAAGCAGGAACAGGGTACTAATTTTAGATGATCAGCCATGAATGATCATATTGAATGACGGTGCTGGCTCGAAGGGCCAAATGGCCTACTCCTGCACCTATTTTTCTACGTTTCTACGAACTTCCTACAAGTGTACGGTAGAGAACATATTGATGACACTGGCTGCGTTCTGGAAGCAAGGCCTCCATTAGATCCCTTCAATTGTCAGGGAGGTGATTACTTGTGATGGACTGGGCAGTGTCAACCACTTTTAGTAAGGTAGACAAAATTGCTGGAGAAACTCAGCGGGTACAGCAGCATCTATGGAGCGAAGGAAATAGGCAACGTTTCGGACCGAAACCCTTTCGGGTTTCGGCCCGAAACGTTGCCTATTTCCTTCGCTGCATAGATGCTGCCGTACCCGAAAGGGTTTGGGCCCGAAACGTTGCCTATTTTTGGACAGTGTCAGTTTTTCGGAGCCCCGCGCGATGTCGGGAACGGCCCCGCACAACTCAATACGGCTCCGGCGATGGAAGTGGGACCGGCCCCGCGAGACCGTACGGCTCAAGTGACCACGTTAGGTCGCGCTAGCCACATGCAGTCGCATGCTGGTGGGACAGGCCCTTAACTAAGGATTGAGAAACTGTAAAAAAAAAAAATTACAATAATAACTTTTTTGATTGGTGTTTTCAATGGTGCACTGGCACTTTATTGTTAGATTAGTGTGTAGTGAAATTCATTTTCTGCGTACAGTTCAGTAAAAACCCTACTATGTATCGGCACAATCTTGAATACAAGAGTTGTACGAATAGTAGACCACACTGAGGCAGTACACAAGAGACTCCAGCTTTCCTGTACCATCTTGTATCCTTCAATTGCAAGGTTGTTAGAAAACGTTGTCTTAATTTGGCCTTAAAGACCCGTTGTCCTGGCAATGGCAACCTGTTTGATGTTTCCACTAGTGGGAGATTGCAACCTTCACGTGGTCCACCCTGTTACGACTAATGCAATCAACCCGACGTGCACAAACTAATAGATGTTGGGGAAGTCCAGAACTGGGGGTCACAGTTTAAGGATAAGAGGGAAGGCTTTTAGGACCGAGTTGAGAAAATCATTTTTTACACAGAGAGTGGTGAATCTGTGGAACTCTCTGCCACAGAAAGTAGTTGAGGCCAGTTCATTGGCTATATTTAAGAGGGAGTTAGATGTGGCCCTTGTGACTAAAGGGGTCAGGGGGTATGGAGAGAAGGCAGGTACAGGATACTGAGTTGGATGATCAGCCATGATCATATTGAATGGCGGTGCAGGCACGATGGGCCGAATGGCCTACTCCTGCACCTATTTTCTACGTTTCTATATTTCTAACAAGTTAACTTACAACTTTAGGCTGTCTAAGAAGAAGACTAGCGGGAGAGTCTAGGACAAGAGGGCACGGCATCAGAATTAAAGGTCGTTCCTTTAGGAAATTGAAGAGGAATTTATTTAGTCAGAGGGTGGTGAATCTGTGGAATTCTTCGCCACAGAAGGCCGTGGAGGCCAAATCATTGGATATTTCTAAGGCAGAGATAGATAGATTCTTGATTAGTACGGGTGTCAGAGGTTATGGGGAGAAGGCAGGAGAATGGGGTTAGGAGGGAGAGATAGATCAGCCGTGATTGAATGGTGGAGTGGACTTGATGGGCCGAATGGCCTAATTCTGTTTCTATCACTTACGACCTGATCAAACAGTTCCCCTACTTCTCCATTCCCAGTTGATAAAAGGTAGACAAAAATGCTGGAGAAACTCAGCGGGTGCAGCAGCATCTATGGAGCAAAGGAAATAGGCTACGTTTCGGGCCGAAACCCTTCCGGTTTCGGCCCGAAACCCTTCCGGGTTTCGGCCCGAAACGTTGCCTATTTCCTTCCGGGTTTCGGCCCGAAACGTTGCCTATTTCCTTCGCTCCATAGATGCTGCTGCACCCGCTGAGTTTCTCCAGCATTTTTGTCTATCTTCGGTTTTCCAGCATCTGCAGTTCCTTCTTAAACCCAATTGATAGAAATTTAGAAGCAATGTTGGAGATTTCCTTGCCCAGTGAAATCTGTCACGGCAGACCTCAAAAAAAAAATCAGTACCTATTGAATTGCAGGGCCTGTTTGCTTCTAAATATTATTGGGAATGCGTGATGCGTGTGTATGCCAAGTGTGTTGTTTAAAGTGAGTGCATTCTGCCTGATGTAGGTGGAGCTGAGTGGGAAGGACTGAGTATTGATCTGTGACTCATCTGTGCTCAGTGTCTGCACACTAAACTCTGATCAATAACCCCGTATATACCTCACTGGGTGGAAATAAATGGATCTATTTTTAAGCATTTTTCTTTCTCCTTCTTCACCAGTCGATCCTCACTCAGAGAGTGGTGGGAGCTGCCGTGGGAGATAGTTGAGGCAGGTACTATAACAACTAGGACAAGGTACGTGGCTAGGAAAGTCTTCGAAGGATATATGGGCCAAATACGGTCAAGTGGCACTCACTTAGATGGGGCATCTTGGTCGGCATGGGCGAGTTGGGCCGAAGGGCCTCTTTGTGTGATGTTAGACTTCATGATACGGTGTGAAGGACGAACTCAGAAGGTGGAGCAACTCAGCAGGTCAGCCAGCATCTCTGGAGAGAAGGAATGGGTGACACTTTGGATCGAGACCCTTGTTCATTACAGATCACCATCACACAGTGTAAGAAGGAACTGCAGGTGCTGGAAAAATCGAAGGTAGACAAAAATGCTGGAGAAACTCAGCGGGTGAGGCAGCATCTATGGAGCGAAGGAACAGACTGAAGAAGGGTCTCGACCCGAAACGTCACCTATTCCTTCGCTCCATAGATGCTGCCTCACCCGCTGAGTTTCTCCAGCATTTTTGTCTACCATCACACAGTTAGTGTTATGGAGGGGAGGTCTGGAGAGGTAGGTAGAGCCAGAAGAATATGTTAATGAATTTTGCGTGCTAGATCTATCTGAAATAAAGTTTTGACAATCAATAATCACAAATTATGCATTCACTGTGTATCTCGCTTTTCAGACGCAGATCTAGCAATAGTGGCATGTAGGATGAAGCAAAACATCATATAGGATGATGCTGTTTAAAGTGTCACATATACAAATATGAGTGGCCACTGGAATTAAAACATCCTCTCGTACGTTTTGTAGGCAATGCAGAGATGCATGCAGTAAAATTATATCATCGAACATAGGGGGAAGGACAGTGGGAGAGCTGCCCAGCCTCACAGCGCCAGAGACCCGGGTTCGATCCTGACTACAGGTGCTGTTTGCATGGAGGTTGTATGTTCTCCCTGTGACCACGTGGGCTTCCTCCAGGTACTTCGGTTTCCTTCCTCATTCCCAAGACGTGCGGGATTGTAAGTGAATTGGCGTCAGTAAACATTGTAGATTGTTCCTGGTGTGTAGGATCGTGTTTGGCACGGACTCGGTGGGCCGAAGGGCCTGTTTCCATGCTGTATCTCTAAAGACTAAACCTTGAATGTAGAACAAAGGTAGACACAAAATGCTGGAGTAACTCAGCGGGACAGGCTGCATCTCCGGAGAGAAGGAACGGGTGACGTTTCGGCACGAGACCTTTTCTTTGTGCCGAGGTCAGGTGAGAGGGAGATACATAGATAAGGAAACGTAAGGTGTGAAAACAGGACAAAGGGAATGGAGATCAAGGCGAAGGTAGTAAAGCAAACTGATAGAATGTAGAACAGTGCACCATAGGAACAGGCCCTTCGGCCCACAATGTCTGTGCTGGACATGATTTCAGAATTAAGTGACAGAAGTTTAGGGGTAACATGAGGGGAACGTCTTTACTCAGAGTGGTAGCTGTGTGTGGAATGAGCTTCCAGTGGAAGTGGTGGAGGCAGGTTCGATTTTATCATTTAAAAATAAATTGGATAGTTATATGGACGGGAAAGGAATGGAGGGTTATGGTCTGAGTGCAGGTAGATGGGACTAGGTGAGAGTAAGTGTTTGGCACGGACTAGAAGGGCCGAGATGGCCTGTTTCCGTGCTGTAATTGTTATATGGTTATATGCCAATAAATCCTTATCAGCTTACACATCCATATCCCTCCTTTCCCTATATTTCCATGTGCTTATCCATAAACCTCTTGGATGCCATTGTTGTATCTGCCTCCATCACCACCACAAGCAGCATATTCCAGGCAGCCACCGCCCTGTGTAAAAGAAAAACTTGCCCTGTACATCTCCTTTAGACTTTCCCCTCTCACCTTAAAGCTGCGCTCTCTGGAAATTAATATTTGACCATTTCTTGAACTGGAACTTGCAGTGAGATGCCGGAAATGTTTGGAATGTTTGAAATGTGAAAAGCATGAAATGTAATTCTTCCCTCTCCTTGCTTCTCAAAAGAGTAGCTGTTAATAAAAAAAAAAATAACAATACGAGTAGCAAATAAGGTGCAAATTGAGCTGAAGACAAATTCTTGAAAATATGAAACCCTATTTACTTACAGATTCTGGAGTTCACGGGACAAAATGGATTCACCATAGTCACCTTACTGCCATGCTACTGAAAGGATGTATAGGCTTGACAGACAGACCAGTCCAAATAATCAAATGCTATGAGACAAAGGGAGGGGAGGGGTTGGAAATCAGTCTTAAAGTAACTGGTGGAAGGGTTGGAGGAAAGATAAGAAAGCACAGTGGTAGGAGTCTCGAACGTACTGCCAGAATGAACTGTAGGGGCAAGAAACCCATCGCAGTTCAATCATAATCATATCATACGTTATTAGCCAAGTATGTTTTGCAACATACGAGAAATTTGATTTGCCAGGCAGTCATACCAATAAAAAGCAACAAAACACAGAAAATACATTTTAACATAAACATCCACCACAGTGACTCCTCCACATTCCTCACTGTGATAGAAGGCAAATAAAAGTTCAATCTCTTCCCTTCTTTGTGCTCCCGCAGTCGGGACCGGCGGTCGGGCCCTCCACGTCGTGGCGATCATGCTCCTGCATCGGGGGGAATCTCAGCTCCCCCGCGCCGGGCGATCGGACCCCGGGTCAGGGCTGGTCAAAACCTTCGGCGTCGTTTGGAGCTTCCTGACGTCGGTCTCTACCCGAGACTGCGAGCTCCTGGATGGTGAAATCCGCAGGCCACGGTTGGAGTGTCGAACCCGGGCAATACTATAGGATATCTCACTTGGGAGGCATGTCATTCAAAAATAAAGACACAAGGAAGTGCTTATGGAATAAACCTTTGCAATAATGGAACATGGGGGGGGGGGGGGGAGGGGAGGAGGATGGAGTGTGTCATTGTCAATTGTCCGCTGTAACCAAGTGAGGGGGGGTGGGGTAAAGCTTCACCCAAGGGCTGGGAAGGATGAATCATGGGGGGGGGGGGGGGGGGTTTAAACCAGGGGAGATTCCCAGGGCAGGCGTGGGGGAATGCTGCAACGCGATCCTCGATCGGCTACAAACAAATCTTGCTACATAGAGGTCCCTTATTCCAAGGGCTTACTGTTACTGGTTTACAAAAAATGGACACAAAGTGCTGGAGTAACTCAGCGGGTCAGCCCGTATCTCTGGAGGACGTGGGTAAATTAGGTTTCGGGTTGGGAAGGTCAATATCCAAATCCTCCAGAGATGCTGCCTGAGTCACTCCAGCACTTTGTGTCTATGTTTTAATTCAAAAGTAATCCCGCATTCACTATATTTTTTAATGTGGACATTACCATTTTTTGGCTATTGCAAACAAATATCCATCATTGAGGAATGAGCAGGTTAACCTATGATGAGCGTTTGTCGGCACTGGGCCTTTACTCGCTGGAGTTTAGAAGAATGAGGGGGGACTTCATTGAAATGTACAGAATAGTGAAAGGCTTTATCCAGGCGTGAATGTGGGGAGGATGTTTCCACTAGTGGGAGAGTCTAGTACTGGAGGTCATAGCCTGAGAATTAAAGACGTTCCTTTAAGAAAGAGATTGCAATGACCAGGTTCAGGAATAGCTACTTCCCCACAGCCGTCAGGCTATTAAACCTTGGCCGGACAAAACTCTGAACAGCAATAACCCATTATTTGTTATTTGCACTTTATCAGTTTATTTATTCATGTGTTTTGTAGTCAATGCCTACTATGTTCTGTTGTGCTGAAGCAAAGCAAGAATTTCATTGTCCTATCAGGGACACAGGACAATAAACTCTTGTGAACTCTTGAACTCTTGAGGAGGAATTTCTTTAGTCAAAGAGTGGTGAATCTGTGGAATTCATTGCCACAGAAGGATGTGGAGGCCAAGTGAATGGATATTTTTAAGGCAGAGATAGATAGATTCTTGATTAGGACGGGTGTCAGAGGTTATGGGGAGAAGGCAGGAGAATGGGGTTAGGAGGGAGATATAGATCAGCCATGATTGAATGGTGGAGTTGACTTGATGGGCCGAATGGCCTAATTCTACCCCTATCGCCTTACTATTAACATTATATTTTAAATCAATCTGGTTAAAATGGTGCTATGAAACATGAGACCTTTGCAAGACAGAAAACCTTGGACATCTGAGAGACAAATCATGATCTTCCTTGGCCAGGGATTTTTGCCATTCTGCTGCTAGGCATAGAATGTACAGCACAAGAGCAGGCCCTTCGGCCCACAACACCTGTGCCTGCCGAACATGATACCAAGACTATCTCTTATCAGCCTGCATGTCATAATGGTGAGATCGCTCTGCAGGTTCCTCATATTTTATTCCTTGCTCAGAGTCCGTCTCTGAAGAGCATGCCGATCACATTCATTTCCATTGAGTTTATAGTTACATGTATTGAGGTAAAGTGAAAAGCTTTTTTGTTGCGTGCTATCCAGTCAGCGGAAACACTTTGACGCGGTTACATTCAAGCCGTCCACCGTGTACAGGTGCAGGATAAAGGGTGTCATGTTCGGCGCAAAATAAAGTCGGATGAAAGATAGTTTCGAAGGTTTCCAATGAGGCCGAATGGGAGGTCAGGATGCTCTCTTTCCCTCTCTTTACATTATGCCACATCTTTACATGCCAATCAGTTCTTCCCCGAGGAACCTATTGAACATCGTGAAGAAGAGGAATTTTAGAAACATAGAAAATAGGTGCAGGAGGAGGCCATTCGGCCATTTAATGTGATCGTGGCTGATCGTCCCCAATCAGTTCCCCGTTCCTGCCTTCTCCCCATATCCCTTGACTCCACTAGCCCCTAGAGCTCTATCTAACTCTCTCTTAAATCCATCCAGTGACTTGGCCTCCACTGCCCTCTGTGGCAGGGAATTCCACAAATTCACAACTCTCTGGGTGAAAAGGATTTTTCTCACCTCAGTCTTAAATTACCTCCCCTTTATTCTAAGACTGTGGCCCTGGTTCTGGACTCGCCCAACATTGGGAACATTTTTCCTGCATCTAGCTTGTCCAGTCCTTTTATAATTTTATATGTTTCTATAAGATCCCCCCTCATCCTTCTAACCTCCAGCCTAGTCTTTTCAATCTTTCCTCATATGACAGTCCCGCCATCCCAGGGATCAATCTCGTGAACCTACGCTGCACTGCCTCAATCACAATGATGTCCTTCCTCAAATTAGGAGACCAAAACTGTATACAATACTCCAGATGTGGTCTCACCAGAGCCCTGTACAACTGCAGAAGAAACTGCAGAAAGAGTTTTGGAATTAACTGGATGTTTCTCAACCGGTTCTGCGATTCCAGGTCCGCCTGTGACTCATGCCCACCCTCTCTTAGTCCCATCAAACTGTCCTTGTGTTCCTCTGTCCCTTGTGTATTTATTACACTTCTTCTTGAATTTATCTACACTAGTCATGCCAACGACTTCTTATGATATTAAATTATGCATCCTAGTCATCCTCATGTAAGCTAGTTTTCCTGAATCTATAATGATTTGTGTTACTGGTTTGGCTCTTGTCCATCAGTGGATATGTTCCCTCTGTGTCTCCCCTGCACAAGTCACCACTTCATTTATATTTAAAGAGAATGTTCAGTCTTTACTGATGTGTTTCTCTCTTTTGTTATTCGGGTAATTTTTTTCACTTTTACCACAGTGCCTTGATATCCTTTCCATAACATGGAAACCAAGTTTTCTCTGGAACGCCAGAGGTTCAGGGAGACCCGATAGAAGTAAATATCACTGTGAGAGTCAAAGATAGGGTAGACAGTCACAACCTTTTCCCCCAGGATGGATGAGTCAAATGGTTTTAAGGTGAGAGGGACAAAGTTTAGAGGAGATTAGTGTTTTTATACAGAGGGTGGTGGGTGCCTGGAACGTGCTGCCAGGGGTGGTGGTGGTGGAGGCAGATACGATAGTGGTGTTTAAGAGGCTTTTGGACATCACATGGACATGCAGGGATACAGATCATGTGCAGGTAGATAAAGATGGTCTTGGCATCATGCACAGCACAGGTATCGTGGGCTGAAGGGCCAATTCCTGTGCTGTATTGTTCTATGTAAGGCACGGATCCTAACCGCATTGATAAAAAAATTCATGCTGCAGTCAAACGAGGAGTGGACTAGCAGGGAACTGATCACCATTTGCACATATTTATAGCTGTTAAATCTGAGTGGGGCAAGGAATATATCACATGACTGAGTGTGGACACATTTCAAAACATTTCCCTTCCATTTGGACCCCTACGAGAAAAGGTTTTACATGAAACTTCTGGAAGTTTTTATTGTTATTTGAAAGACGAGGTTGACATTTGTGATGCGGAAGAGACCAAGCCGGGACTCTCATGCTAATCCATGAGTCACCATTCTTTGCTCACTGCCTGCAAAAACAAACTCATGATCAATAAAAACTCCGTCCCTCGCCAACTGCAGAAAATTAAGACAAACTATTATTTTCAGTCAAAATCTTAATTTCCGACGGGGAAAATAATTTGCCTATCCACGTTAACAAATGCAAAAATAAATAGACCGCTGGTGTCTTCATTGGGTTGAATGTGAAGAGGTCCTCGAGAGAGAACTGATGATTTGTTATTGAAATAATTAAGGTCACCAGGTCTACTGTGTGTTCATTTTGATGCTTGGAGAAACAGGCCAACTTGTGTGACTCAACATCGAATGTAAAGAAGGAAAAGCAAATGTTACTTTGGGTCCATGCAGAAGTCTATGGGTTATTGAGGCAAGCAGAATAAGTGGGGGTTCAGCAAAAAGCTAATAAAATGTCAGCGGTAATTTTCAAAGCGGTGAATCCAATCTGATTTTTGCACCTTTTGAAAATGCCAATGTCTAAGTGCTCTGCTTCAACAATGTTGGGGATATTGCATCACAGCGTTGGGGTGGCATGGCGTGGCAGCGCCAGAGATCCAGGTACAGGTGCTGTCTGTACGGAGTTTGCACGTTCTCCCCCTGACCGCGTGGATTTCCTTCGGGTGCGTCGGTTTCCTCCCACATTCCAAAGACGTGCAGGTTTGTAGGTAAATTGGCTTCTGTAAATTGTCCTTCGTGTGTGTCGGATAGAACTAGGTGTATGGGCGATCGCTGACGGTCACGGACTCGGTGGGCCGAAGGGCCTGTTTCCATGCTGTATCTCTGAACTGAACTAAAGTGCTGGATTAACCTCGCGGTTCAGGCAGCATCTCTGGAGATCTGCAGATTGTAAACCTACATCTGCAACCCCTTGTAGCTTCATGCATCCAATCCACTGCATTTGGAAACCATGAGTGTACATTGGTTGCTTCATTTGTTTTACCTGCCTCTTTATTTCACCAAACACGACCATTTTACCGTGACTAATTTATTATTCTCTTTGGTAGTTCTGATGAATAATCCCAGACTTGAAATGTTAACTGCTCTTCATTCCACACATGTTGCCTGACCTGTTGGGTTTCACCAGCAATTTCCTTTTTCATTTCAGCTTTTCATAACCTGAAGATTTTATTTTTATTTTATTTATTTTTTAAATAATAATGAGCACAGCGTTGCCCCACAGCGCCCGAGACCCGGGTTCAATCCTGACCTCGGGTGCTGTCTGCGTGGAGTTTGCATGTTCTCCCTGTGACCGCGTGGGTTTCCTTCGGGTGCTCTGGTTTTCTCCCACATCCCAAAGTCGTGCGGGTCTGTAGGTTAATTGGCCCCTCTGTAAATTGTACTTGGTGTGTAGGGAGTGGATGACAAAGTGGGATAACATAGAACTAGTGAGGACGGGTGATCGATGGTCAACGTGGAATTGATGGGCTGAAGGGCCTGTTTCCATGCTGTAGCTCTAAACTAAACTTAACTAAATTAAACTAAACTATACTAAACTAAAACTAAACTAAACTTCTTGAAGAAACTCAAAGCTACAGTTATAAAGTTAAGCATTGTATTCCATAAGAAATACATGTAATCAAGCCTTGAAAACTGGTACAAGATATACTAATGCAGATTTGCAGAACCATTTTAATCTTACTTAATGATGGAGCAACCACCTACATTTCCTGAGCACCCTCTCTCTCGTGCTGTCACTACTCCCCGTGGTGTGATAACTAGCCGTGTACATGGTGCACAAGTTATAGCTTGCTCCCAGTGCAGTTAGACTTGCATTATAAATTTGCCATGGCCACCTGAGTCTACTTACAGTTTGTACAGTATAGTTTGTTGTCAAAAATGCTGGAGAAACTCACCGGGTGAGGCAGCATCTATGGAGTGAAGGAAATAGGCAACGTTTCGGGGCGAGACCCTTCTTCACCTTCGACCCGAAATGTTGCCTATTCCTTCGCTCCATAGATGCTGCCTCACCCGCTGAGTTTCTCCAGCATTTTTGTCTACCTTCGATTTTTCAGCATCTGCAGTTCTTTCTTAAACATAGTTTATTGTCACATGTACCGAGGTACAGTGAAAAGCTTTGTTGTGTGCTATCCAGTCAGCAGAAGGACTCTAGGAGCCATTTATGTTTAGGCTAGCTACTATTGACATATTACATTATATTGTCTAGATATATCTTGCAGTATTATTTTGGACTCTTGGGGGCGGTCATTAGATGCACAGGTGGTGTGTGTGTGTATATATATATATATGTATATATATGTGTATATAGATATATGCATAGGGGCAGGAAGTGACAGACATGGGCAGGGAGGACATACAGTTCTCACCAGATCAGGAACAGAACAGCCAGGTACAACATGCATGCATAATAATAATAATAATAATAATAAATTTTATTTTCGGGCGCCTTTCAAATCTCAAGGTCACCTTACAAAGATTAAACAGAAGAGAAAAAAAAACATATAGTCGGAGAAAAATAAATAATAAGGACATCATCAATACACAAATTAAAGATAGAAATCGCTCCAAAGACACAAAATCAAAAAAAAATAAAAAACACAATGCGAAGAGAGAGCAGCGGCAGCTAAAGCGGGCCAGCGTCCACTCTCCCTTCCGACAGCCATCTTGGACACAGACTAACAAAGTACCTTACACACAGAAAAATCATCCCCCCACAATGGTTACCACTGTGGGGGAAGGCACAAAGTCCAGTCCCCATCCCCAGTTCTCCCAAAAGTCAGGCCTATTAAGGCCACCGCTGTTGCCTCAACGGAGGCCCGATGTTCCTGGCCGTTCTGGCCGGGTGGTCTTGCCCCGGCGTCGGGAGAGTCCACACAGCGGCTGGGCCACCTGGAACGGCCGCTTCCTAGCAGGGGATTGTTGGCTTCCGAAGCCGACAAGGCCGCGCCGGGTTGGAGCTCCCAGGCTCCCGATGTTAATGTCGGCGCCGCCCGCTCCGCTCCGCAGACCCGCAGGTGTTGATCTCGGCGGTCACAGCTCACCGGAGCTCCAGCGCGTCGATCCAGCGCGGTGACCCAGGCAAGGCATCGCCCGCTCCGCTCCGCGATGGCGCTCCAGCGCTGTGCCGCCACCGAAACCGAGGTACTGGGCGGTCCCCACCAGGAAACGGCGCTCCAAGCCCGCTGGTAGGCCACGATGACGGGTCGACGGGCAGCCCGGAGAAAAAGCTGCCTCACCGACCAGGTAGGGACCTAGAAGTAAGGTTACCTCCTTCCCCCCCACAACAAGAAGTCCATTTCTCCGAAAAAACGACGAACAAAACTAACTAAAAACTGGAAAAAAAATGAATGAAACGGACGGTTGCTGGTTAGCAGCCGTTCCCCAAGATGGCTCCTCCTCCTATGGGAATAGCCTGGTACGTTCATGTCTTTGTTTGTACATCTACTTCCATAAACACGCAATGCTATAATGAGTGGGAGATGTGTTCTACTTGGATCACTCCGACTTACCTGTGTAGTAATGGCAACGGGAAAGTGGAAAAGTCGGATATTTGCCGCTACAAAGACAATACGTGATTACAATCGTGCCATTTGCAGAGTACAGATACATGATAAGGGAATAGTGTTTAGTGCAAGGTAAAGCCCGCAAAGTCTGAAGAAGGATAGTCCGAGGGTCACCAAGGAGGTAGATAGTGGTTCTTATGCATGCACTGAATTAATTGTTTCCTGTTTTTTTCTGATTAACAAACTTAGAATACATGGTATGAGGATAGGACAGGTTTGGAGGGATGTGGACCAAACACGGGCAGGTGGGACTAGTGTAGCTGGGACATTGTTGGCCAGTGTGAACAAGTTGGGCCGGAGGGCCTGTTTCCATGCTATATCACTCTATGACTCTAATACATATATAAAATCAAATAGTTCAGTCCGCACGCTGTAAACAAAACCTGGAAATAGCCTTGTTAGCACACCAGGTCAAAAGATTAGCAGCCCTGTTTAATTTTCCAAAATTGTCTGGAGCTTATTTGTCATAATTCTCAGTAGTCCATTGCTTCCAAGACGGTTGAGATGTCCCTTGGAAAGTGGTAAGTGCCCCATTATTGCAATCGTTTTCCTTGCTTGTCAGGTAGATGATTTTAAATTGCCTGAAAAGCAGAATTGCGAGTATTATTGCAGATTGAGCTAGTTTGGCCAATTTTACTAACAAGCCAAAAAAATGGACTCACCCAGTTTAAAAAAAAACTGAAATAGTTTATATTTGACATCCTGGTGAAATTGATTATCTGCCATTCAATAGCAGAAAACAAACCTTTCAGTTTTCCTTCTTACAAGTATCTGAAACCTAATTTAAAGCCCCAACTACAAGAATCCTAAATAGAAACATAGAAAATAGGTGCAGGAGTAGGCCATTCGGCCCTTCGAGCCAGCACCGCCATTCAATATGATCAATGCTGATCATCTAAAATCAGTACCCCGTTCCTGCTTTTTCCCCATAGCCCTTGATTCTGTTAGCCCTAAGAGCAAAATCTAACTCTCTTGAAAACATCCAATGAATTGGCCTCCACTGCCTTCTGTGGCAGAGAATTCCACAGATTCACATTTCTCTGGATGAGGAAGTTTTTCCTCATCTCAGTCCTAAATGGCCGACCCATTATTCTGAAACAGTGACCCCTGGTTCTGGACTCCCCCAACATCGGGAGCATTTTTCCTGCATCCTTTATGAATGTTATATGTTTCTATAAGATATCCTCTCATCCTTCTAAATTCCAGTGAATTAATGCAACTAATCTGGTAAACGTTGACACTGTTCTCCAAGGAGATGACGTTTCTGAAGGTTCTTGCCACGGAACGTTACCCATCCACGCTCTCCAGAAATGCTTCCTGACCCGTTGTTACTCCAGCACTTTGATTCCTTTTGTGTATTGACCAGCATCTGCAGTTCCTTGTTTCTACGTGAGTCTATTTAATAGTTTACTGTCCTTTCCGAGTGGCAGAGGTAGACACTTTAAATATAATGTTGAAACAAAACCAGTTCGTTTGAAAGAACAATGTTGACACATGGCTGGATAAGTTAAATAACAGACTGGAGGATGCTCAATAAATATAGAAAATGAACAGCATAAAATCACAGACATCCACTTAAAGAGCAAAGTAATGGACTATATTTCACTCACATGCCTTGTTTAGACTGCTCTACAGTATATACGCCTTCTCGAGAAACCACAAGGAGGTGTTTTATGGCTTTTGAAAGATATAAAGTGTGTTGAGGAACTATTGTGATATTTGCTTTGATTTCCATTGGCACGAAGGTCGCAGGAATAACTTAACGCCCCCCGCCCCCCCCCCCCCCCCAAATCAAGACATTCAAGTTGGCAATGTTTAAGTTGACCGGGAAAGCCACAAGTTTGACTCTTTTTGTAGATGCCGACAGCAGTCTATCTTTGGTTTAAACCAGCACCTGCAGTTCCTCCCTACACGTGTTAATCTGCAAAGCTTTCTAAATATTCTCCAAAGGAACAACTAACACAAGGATTGAAACAGAAAGACAAAGTGGCCAGCAGCTCTCAGCAGGTGATTGATGTGAAACATTGCGGTTGGGTCTCCCTGAACAGGTGCTGCCTGTCGTGATGGCGGCCTCTGGCATTCTCTGCTGTTGGCGTCTACAGAGAGAGTCAACCTTGTGGTTTTCCTCGTCTGTATCAGTTCAGGTGATGATAAGGCACAAAAATGCTGGAGTAACTCAGCGGGACAGGCAGCATCTCTGGGGAGAAGGAATGGGTGACGTTTCAGGTCGAGGCCCTTCAGACAGAAGGACGAGACTGCAATGAACTCGTCACGTCCTCTGAATAGCATTGCCTTTTAAGATACATCCATTTGAGAAGGCGGACCGATGAAGAACGTGGACATCAAATAATTCAATGAACATTCAGTCAAAATGATTGAACAAGGAAGAGAGTAATACAAGCCTTAAGTACAATCTAAAACAACCAAGCCTTGATCTTTTCATTAATAAATCAGAATTTCATTTAGACCTCGAACTGGTATCTTCTCAATGAAAAGCTTCAATTGACATCTGGACAGATCTATGGTCAGGACGGGTTTAGAGGGCTATGGACCAAATGTGGGCAAATGGCAATTGAAAATAGTTGCAGGATAAGGCCATACTCTATGAAATGTCACCTATCCATGTTCTCCACAGATGCTGCCTGACCCGCTGAGTTACTCCAGCACTCTGTGAAACGTCACCTATCCATGTTCTCCACAGATGCTGCCTGACCCGCTGAGTTACTCCAGCACTCTGTGAAACATCACCTATCCATGTTCTCCACAGATGCTGCCTGACCCGCTGAGTTACTCCAGCACTCTGTGAAACATCACCTATCCATGTTCTCCACAGATGCTGCCTGACCCGCTGAGTTACTCCAGCACTCTGTGTCCACTTTTGTTCTCATCTCCGGCAGAGAAGTGGCTGGGTTGCTAGTGTAAATGCCACGATGCATACCTGACGACCCTTCTTCAGACTGACGTCGAGACCCTTCTTCAGACTGATGTGGAGGTGGGGGAGGGGCGGGTTCCCGCCCCTCCCCCATCTCCACATCAGTCTGAAGAAGGGTCTCGACCCGCAACGTCACCCATTCCTTCTCTCCAGAGATGCTGCCTGACCCGCTGAGTTACTCCAGCACTCTGTGAAATGTCACCTATCCATGTTCTCCACAGATGCTGCCTGACCCGCTGAGTTACTCCAGCACTCTGTGAAACGCCACCTATCCATGTTCTCCACAGATGCTGCCTGACCCGCTGAGTTACTCCAGCACTTTGTGTCTTTCCTTGGTAAAGCAGCATCTGCAGTTCCTCGTCTCTCCACTGTATACAATGCCTGAGCATAATAGTTGCCAGCAAGACCCGGAACATCTGGCCCATGCACAGAACTATTTACATCTGATTTAATCCTTTCTCCAAATTATCAGTGGTGAGAGACTTTCATTGTTTTGCTATTGGGAGAACACATGTCAAAGGCACTTTTATTAAAAACAAATGGATTTATTTCTTTGGAAAATATATATAAAGTTAAATAGTGGCGTTGTCAGAGTTGTGTCTTGTTCCCTTTGATTAAGTGTTTCTTAGAGGGAACCTATGATTTCAAACAGTCCTTTATGATACTGAAGTATGTAGGAGTGGAGAGCTATTGTCATCTTTGTTGTGAATTACAATGATGAAAGTTAAAGCAAATGTTAACTCACTCGGTAATGCATTCTTTAAATCTCTGACCATTTCAACCGGTTTCAGCTTTGTCCTTTGATTATTGCTCTTGATCAGTTTTGAACTGTAATCATTTACAAAAGTTTAGCATCTGTCGGATATGTGTCGACTAATACTTCCATGCCAACTATTTTAAACATTTTTCCAGTGTTTATCAGTTCTTTCTTAATTGATGCAGGATTTTGAAACTCAAATGGGTGTGTGTGTGTGTGTGTGTATATGTGCGTGTGTGTGTGTATATACGTGCGTGTGTATATACGTGTGTGTGTATACGTGCGTGTGTGTGTGTATACGTGTGTGTATACGTGCGTGTGTGTGTGTATACACGTGCGTGCGTGTGTGTATACGTACGTACGTGCGTGTGTATGTTTGTGCGCGCGTGTGTGTATACGTATATACGTGTGTGTGTGTATATGTGTGTGCGTGTGCGTGTATACGTGTGTGCATGTGTATGTGCGTGTGTGTGTGCGTGTGCGTGTGCGTGTGTGTGTGTGTGTGTGTGTGTGTGCGTGTGTGTGTGTGTGTGTGTGTGTGTGTGTGTGCGTGCGTGCGCGTGTGTGTGCGTGTGTGTGTGTGTGTGTGTGTGTGTGTGTGTGTGTGTGTGTGTGCGCGTGTGTGTGTGTGCGTGTGTGTGTGTGTGTGTGTGTGTGTGTGTGTGTGTGCGTGTGTGTGTGTGTGTGTGTGTGTGTGTGTGTGTGCGTGCGTGCGCGTGTGTGCGCGTGTGTGTGTGTGTGTGTGTGTGTGTGTGCGTGGAGGAAGGAACTGCAGATGCTGTGTTAAACCCAAGATTCTGCTGGTTTAAATCAAGGTAGACACAAATGCCCTGGAGGCAGCATCTCTGGAGAGAAGGACGTTTTGGGTTGAGACCCTTCTTCCTTTATTCTTCTGAAGAAGGGTCTCGACCTGAAACATCAAATTTCATCATGCATCATGCATTCCTTCATCAGCTCAGTTTTCATGGTTTGATATGTAGGAAGGAACTGCAGATGCTGGTTTACACCGAAGATAGACACAAAATGCTGGAGTAACTCAGCGGGACAGGCAGCATCTCTGGAGAGAAGGAATGGGTAACATTTCGGGTCAAGATCTTCTTCAGTCCCTGATATGTATATATATATATATATATATATATATATATATATAAAATATAGGATATATGACAATAAAATGCTCTTGACATGCCATACAGTGTAGACTCCTAATATGTTTTCCAAACTCTATTAAATCTCTACACTGCCTCTCCTCTTGCAAATGGAATAACTGCAACTTGGACAATCTTTAGTCATAACGAAGTTACCCAGTGCTCACTGCTTCCTGCATCCTCTCCTGTGCTCTCCAGTAATGCAGCAAGCAGCACACATGCAGCGATGTCACGACGTCACTGCAGATGCATGGATTATCCGTAGAATGCTTCTAATATGAATGAATGAATGAATGAATACGCTTATTGGCCAAGTATTGACATACAAGGAATTTGCCTTGGTGCTCCGCCCGCAAGTGACAACATGACATACAGGAATTAATACACCCCATGTTGATGACGTCCAAAGAAAACCATGTCAGTTTAAACTGGGGGACCTTTGCGACGGAACATGAGCGGAGTATCTAAATGACAAGCTAGCCAGATGGAGGCACCACCTCATACTTCCAATGTTCATCAACGGTAAAATATATTTCAGCTTGTGATGTAAATTGACTGCAAAGGTTTTCTTGTTTATGTAATTAATCACTTATAGAGCAGGCAGGTGGGATTAGTCAGCGTTGCAGATACACCATCCAACATCAGTCAGGGGGTAATTGTGTTTGAGTGGTAGATTTCAATCTGCACTCGGCAATGTAAAAAGCAGAGTGAGTTCAAAGCTAATGCAGTATGTAGCGAGTTCATGATGGGCTCTGAGTTTATTCATGAACTATGACAACATATAAACATCTTTAATCTCTACCAGCCTGCAGGAAATAAGATCCCTGGAACAATTTTAACATTTACTGCAAATTCTGCAACATGGTTTTAATGCATTTCTGAAGATAACTGACCAGCCTGTCTCTATTAACCCTTTGGATGCTGAATACGCATTTGTTAAATGTGACGTAGGGATCACGGTGGCGCAGCAGGTAGAGCCGCTGCCTCACAGCGCCAGAGACTCCGGTTCCATCCTGACCTCAAGTGCTGGCAGTACGGAGGTTGCACGTTCTCCCCGGGACCGCGTGGGTTTCCTCCGGGTGTTCCGGTCTCCTTCCGCTTCCCAAAGACTTGCGGGTTTGTAGTTTAATTGGCCCTCGTGTGTAGGGAGTTGTAGGATGGAACTGCAGATGCTGTTTCATACAGAAAATAGACACAAAATGCTGGAGTAACTCATCGGGACAGGCAACGTCTCTGAAGAGAAGGAATGGGTGATGTTTCAGGTCGAGACCCTTCTTCACAAGACCCAACCCGATCACCTGTACACAAGCTCTGTCCTACAATAACCTACAAACCTGCACATCTTTGGAATGGGGGGAAGAAACCGGAGCATCCGGAGAAAACCCACGCGGACAGAGGGACAACGGCACGGACTAGAAGGGTCGAGATGGCCTGTTTCCGTGCTGTAATTGCTGTAATTGTTATAACGTGCAAACTCTATACAGACAGCACCCATGGTCGGGATCATACCCAGGTGTCTGGCGCTGTGAGGCAGCAACTTTACCGCTGCACCACAGTCCGTGCCACCCCAGTTAATGTCCAGGCAGGTCAGAGTTAGTCTTGGCATCATGTTTAGGCCAGGCACTGTGGGCCGAAGGGCCAGCTCTTGTGCTGTACTGCTCCAGGCTCTATGAAGTCTAATCTCTGCAGCTGTGTGCTCTGACATTGTATATTTGAATGTTTATTTGGTTATTGAGAATTTGCTGTGCGGCTCGTGATTGATTTGTCCTGACTGATTGAAGAAAGTCTTTGTATATTATTTTACCATCATTCTTGTGTTCAGTCAGAACCTGGGCATCAAAGCTAATTGGGCCTTTGGATCAGAGCAAAGGTAAGCAATCTATGAAGGGTCCACCATGCTCATTGTCAACCGTTGTAGCTTGCTCACGATACACACTGTGGACAAGCTATGGAAATCACACGTTTGATAAATAAATCCAACTTTGATTTATTCGCTGTGACCAGATGAATCTTGTTCAGTGCAATGCTTATTTCATCAAGATGTTAAGCTGTCATGAGGTCTTATTGGTTCGATAGACCACCTGGGCGGTAAACCGGGGTGATACCATGATGCCATCATGGCGAACGCCTTCATGATTCAAGGCTCTACTTCATTAGAAGACTACAAAAAGTAGTAAACACTGCCCAGTCCATCATCGGCTCTGACCTCCCTTCCATCGAGGGGATTTATCGCAGTCGCTGCCTCAAAAAGGCTGGCAGTATCATCAAGGACCCACACCATCCTGGCCACACACTCATCTCCCCGCTACCTTCAGGTAGAAGGTACAGAAGCCTGAAGACTGCATCAACCAGGTTCAGGAATAGCTACTTCCCCACAGCCATCAGGCTATTAAACTCGGCTCGGCCAAAACTCTGAACATTAATAGCCCATTATCTGTTATTTGCATTGCATTGGTGAATCTGTGGAATTCTCTGCCACAGAAGGTAGTTGAGGCCAGTTCATTGGCTATATTTAAGAGGGAGTTAGATGTGGCCCTTGTGGCTAAAGGGATCAGGGGGTATGGAGAGAAGGCAGGGATGGGATACTGAGTTGGATGATCAGCCATGATCATATTGAATGGCCTACTCCTGCACCTATTTTCTATGTGTGCTGAAGCAAAGCAAGAATTTCATTGTCCTATCAGGGACATATGACAATAAACACACTTGACTTGACTTGACTTGACTTGAGGACATTCTGTGCGACAGCAAAAGTTCTCCAACTTCTGCAGGTGCACCGTAGAGAGAATACTGACTGGTTGCAACAAGAATGGAGGAGATGACAAAACGTGGTGGACGCTGATGCCTGGTCCATCACGGGTTCTGACCTCCCCACCATCGAAGGGATCTACAGGAAGCGCTACTTCCAAACAAGGCAGCCAGCATCATCAAGGACCCACACCACCCTGGCCACGCACTCATTTCACCCCTGCCATCGGGAAGAAGGTACAGGAGTCAGAAAACCGTGACCTCCAGGTTCAGGAACAGCTTCTTCCCAACAACCATCAGGCACGACACAACACCAACCAGTCTGAAGAAGGGTCTGGGCCCAAAACATCACCCATTCCTTCTCTCCAGAGATGCTGCCTGTCCCGCTGAGTTACTCCAGCATTTTGTGTCTATCTTGTGTCTGCATCTGCAGTTCCTCCCTGCACAACACGAACCAAACTATGAATTGTGGACTATATTTGGTTGAATTAAGAACTTCAGGTTTTTGCATTGGAATTGGATTATGAATTTTTTAAAGTTATTTTGATTATTATATGTTACGGCCTTTACAGACTCTTAATGCTGCTGCAAGTAAGAATTTCATTGGTCCAATTGCTGGTACTGTACGTACGACTATTAAACACTCTTGACTGTTGACCCCTAGTCTGTGCTGTGTTGATTTATGAAATAGTATCAGATACAATCAGCAGCCATGGTAGTCCTTGTCTTACGTATGTGACAGTACTTCGATCAATGCTGCTCCAAACATCATGAGAAGACACCCGCGCACACAAATACATGCACACACATAGACACACAAACGCGCGCGCACACAAATACATGCATACACACAGGCACGCACACACACAGGCACGCACACAAATACATGCATACACAGACACACACACGCGCGCGCACACAAATACATGCATACACACTGACACACGCGCACACACACACACAGACACACCCGCGAACACAAATACATGCATACACATAGACACACACACACGCGCGCGCACACAAATACATGCATACACACTGACACGCGCACACACACACACAGACACACCCGCGAACACAAATACATGCATACACATAGACACACAAACGCGCGCGCACACAAATACATGCATACACACTGACACGCGCACACACACACACACATACAGACACACCCGCGAACACAAATACATGCACACACACACACACACACACAGACACACCCGCGAACACAAATACATGCATACACATAGACACGCACACACACACACACGCGCGCGCACACAAATACATGCATACACACACGTATGCGCACACACAGACACACACACACACACACACACAAAAACACACACACGCACACACACGCACACATGCACACACACACACACACACACATACTTAAAACCAAACAAACAATAATTGTGCAAAAAAACAAAGCCAAAGTCTATAAAGGAAAAGTTCAGTGTGTGGATATGTACACACACACACACATTGAACTCTTTTTCTCATTTATGATATTGTTTACAGTGCACTGTGTTTACACATTGTGTTGTGCTGCAGCAAGTAAGAATGTCATAGTTCTGTCTGGGACACGTGACAATAAAACACTTGTGACTCTTGTCAGGGATGGGGAGGTTGCAAGCCTTGTGTGACAATGTTGAGTCCCTTCAATGAAAGTATCAAAGATACAGAGAGACACATGGAACTGCAGATATTGTTTACTGAAAAAGACACAAATGTTAATTTTATTTCCTTCATCTAAATCATTCATGTAAATAGCTGCGGTCCTAGCACCGAGCCTTGCGGTACCCCACTAATCACTGCCTGCCATTCTGACAGGGACCCGTTTATTCCTACTCTTTGCTTCCTGTCTGCCAACCAATTCTCTATCCATGTCAATATCTAACCCCCAATACCATGTGCTCTAATTTTGCTCACTAATCTCCTACGTGGTATCTTATCAAAGGCTTTCTGAAAGTCCAGGTACACCACACCCACTGGAAGGTAGACAAAAATGCTGGAGAAACTCAACGGGTGCAGCAGCATCTATGGAGCGAAGGAAATAGGCAACGTTTCGGGCCGAAATCCTGAAGGAAATAGGCAACATTTCGGGTCGAAACCCGGAAGGGTTTCGTCCCGAAACGTTGCCTATTTCCTTCGCTCCATAGATGCTGCTGCACCCGCTGAGTTTCTCCAGCATTTTTGTCTACCTTCGATTTTCCAGCATCTGCAGTTCCTTCTTAAACACTACATCAGTTCCTTCTTAAACACTACATCCACTGGCTCTCCCTTGTCTATTTTACTTGTTACATCCTCAAAAAATTCCAGAAGATTAGTGAAACGAGATTTCCCCTTCGTAAATCCATGCTGACTCGGACCGATCCTGTTACTGCTATCCAAATGTTCCTCTATTACGTCTACGATAATCAACTCCAGCATCTTCCGACGTCAGGCTAACTGGTCTGTAATTCCCTGCTTACTCTCTCCCTCCTTTCTGGAAAAGTGGGATAACATTAGCCACGTTGAGTGTTCCTCGCTGACAAAGTAATAGACCGTGACCGAAATCTGAACCAGTTTGTGGCCACTGACAGCTCTGTAATCAGCGCACTACTCATCCATATGTCAGTGTGAAATGACTAAAGGAACACTCCGCTTTGTTGCAAGTTAAACCGTTCTTGCATTTGACCCGTTTGACTTCCCTGCTTGCTGGTGACTGTGATAAACTACCTCCGATACTCAGGATTCTTGTTCAGCTGAAGTGAAGTTATTACAAAGCTATGATCACGATAATCTCACAGTACAGGTGGAAATGTTTAACATGTTATTTTGTTCCGACAGGAACATTCTGCGGTATCGCAGGTCATCGACAAACTACATGCTCTCATTGAAGCTAACGTCTGAGACTGAAGGCTGCTGTTCAGGTGAAAATCTTTTGCCTAGGACTTTTTCCTCGCCTTAACATTAATTGTGGATCTGACAAGCGAGCTCTGTAAATGTTAAATGTCAGGGCATAGTTCAAATTCAAGTTGATTATTATATGTATGAGATTAGGGTACAATGGCAGGACTGACATATGATGAAAGAATGGGTGGACTGGGCTTATATTCACTGGATGTTAGAAGGATGAGAGGGCATCTTATAGAAACATGTAACATTCTTAAGGGGTTGGACAGGCTAGAGGCAGGAAAAATGTTCCCAATGTTGGGGGAGTCCAGAACCATTGGTCACACAGTTTAAGAATAAGGGGTAGGCCATTTAGGACTGAGATGAGCAAAAACCTTTTCACCCAGAGAGTTGTGAATCTGTGGAATTCTCTGCCACAGAAGGCAGCGGAGGCCGATTCACTGGATGTTTTCAAGAGAGAGTTAGATATAGTTCTTTGAGCTAATGGCATCAAGGGATTTGGGGGGAAGGCAGGAACGGGGTACTGATTATGGATGATCAGCCATGACCATTTTGAAGGCGGTGCAGGCTCGAAGGGCCGAATGATCTACTCCTACACCTATTTTCTATTTTCTATATTTCTAATGAAAAACCTTGCTTGCAGAATATGAGTAGGTTGCACTATGACCCTTCACTGAACATTTAAATGAACATCAAAGTAGGTGCACAAGGATTGAATTTTGAGGACCAGAGACCCGGGTTCGATCCTGACCTCGGGTGCTGTCTGTGTGGAGTTTGCACGTTCTCCTGGTGACCGCGCGGGTTTTCTCCGGGTGCTCCGGTTTCCTCCCACATCCTAAAGACGTGCGGGTTTGTAGGTTAATTCGCCCCCTAGTGTGTAGGAAGTGGATGAGAAAGCGGGATTCAATGATTCATTGATAAGATAGGACTAATGAGAATGGGTCATAGATGGACTCGATGGGCTGAAGGGCCTGTTTCCATGCTGTGTCTCTAGACTCTGAAAAGAGAGTACTAATATTTTGGAAGATTTTTTCTTCAAAATTAGTTTTACTTATATTTTTATAGAAACAGCGCAGAAACAGGCCCTTCGGCCCACCCACCGAGTCCGCACCAACCAGCAACCCCCACACGTCCTACAGTGGGGATAATTTACACTTATACCAAAGGTACACACAAAATGCTGGAGTAACTCAGCGGGGCAGGCAGCATCTCTGGAGGGAAGGAACAGGCGACGTTTCGGGTCCAGACCCTTCTTCAGATCTCAGCCCGAAACGTCACCCATTCCTTCGCCCCAGAGATGCTGCCTGCCCCGCTGAGTTACTCCAGCATTTTGTGTGTACCTTTGATTTAAACCAGCATCTGCAGTTCTTTCTTACACTTATATCATGTATACAAACCCAAGCTAATTAACCTACAAACCTGCACGTCTTTGGAGTGTGGGAGGAAACCGGAGCGACTGGGGAAAACCCACGCAGGTCACGGGGAGAACGTACAAACTCCGTACAGACAGCACCTGTAGTCGGGATGGAACCCGGGTCTCTGGCGCTGTGAGGCAGCAACTCTACCCACTGCGCCACCGTGCCGCACAACTTTAGACTATTTTCTTTAGACAATTTTGTGCTCTTGTAGTTGTTTTACTGTGGGATTTCCTTACGTGTGGAATCATTTCTTATGTTGCTCAAAGGTCTTCTAGCAAATGTCCTGGAGAGGTACAAGAGTAAGTGTTAGTGCTTTATATAAGTCAGGAGTGGAACGGAATTGGTTTCTGAATCGATCCTGTCATGTTCAATGAACAGTCTATTCTAACGTTAGACGGAGGATAAATACAGAACACTCAACCTTTCCTCTCCTGAATTATCAAACTATTTGTAGCCATCCATGAAGAACAGATTAGATGTCATTTGTAGACACGAAGAACTGCAGATGCTGGCACCCTGCGTACCACACTGAGTGCTGGAGTAACTCACCGGGTCAGGCAGCATCTGTGGAGAACATGGATAGGTGACGTTTCACAGAGTGCTGGAATAATTCAGCGGGTCAGGCAGCATTTGTGGAGAACATGGATAGGTGACGTTTCACAGAGTGCTGGAGGAACTCAGCGGGTGAGGCAGCATCTGTGGAGAACATGGATAGGTGACGTTTCACAGAGTGCTGGAGTAACTCAGCGGGTCAGGCAGCATCTATGGAGAGAAGAAATAGGCAACGTTTCGGGTCGAGACCCTTCTTCAGACTGAATTTGAGCTTGAACTGATCTGAAGGTGCTGCCTGTCCCGCTGAGTTGCTCCAACTTTTTGTGTCCACCGTACAGTGCAGTAACAGGACCTTTGGCCCACCTTGTCTTTGTCGACCAAGATGCACATCTACACCTGCCCGTGTTTGGCCCATATCCCTTTCCTATCCATGTACCTGCCCAAATGTCTCTTGCAATGTCTTTAGTTTGGATTATCTGCCTCAACTCCCACCTCTGGGTAGCTCGTTCCATATACCCACCACCCTCTGTGTGAAAAAAAAATTGCCCCTTCGGTTCCTATGAAATCTTTTACCCCTTCACCATAAACCTATGTCCTCTGTTCTGCTCAGCCTTTAATGTCTTATTTGGGGAGGAGATATGGATATTCCAAAGCCGTGTGTTGTGATTGATGTCCCTGTGTTGTCACCAAGCCTTGTCAAAGGCATCAGATACAGGAGCACAGCTTGTAAATCATCTCTTTATATGTCATTACGACAGCCGCTAATTAACTCGGAGAGAGTCAGAAAATGGTGAGAAGATTGATCACATTACTGGCAGGAACATTTGATTGATTCGAGGAGAAACGTTTGAAGGGACGGTAGATAAATCTGTGACAGGGAGGTACAAAATGCCGATAGTATTGAGCAGAGTGGGAGGAGAGGTGGGCTCTGAGCGGCATCTTTGGCAGGGGAAGCAAACGTGGTCGGCAAATCGTACGCAAGTTTATATGTGAAGAGGAGGAAACTTTCTGGAAGGTAAGTAAGTAAGTACGTTTATTGGCCAAGTATTCACATACAAGGAATTTGCCTTGGTGCTCTGCCCACAGGTAACAACATGACATACAGTGACAGTTACGAATGACTCAGAAAACACTAAACATTAATAATAATAAAACATTAATGATAAAACACCATTGATCAAGCATGTGACCCAACAAAATACCATATCAAAGGGAGGGAGGTGAGAGAGTATTTGAGTTCTAACATGATTAGAACCAGTTCTTGATTAGAACGGGTGTCAGGGGTTACAGGGAGAAGGCAGGGAAATGGGGATTAGGAGCCAGTGATCGGCCAAGATTGAATGGCAGAGTGGACCCGATGGGCCGAATGGCCTAATTCTTCTCCTATAACTTGTGAACATGTTCATAAGACATAGGAGCAGAATTAGGCCATTCGGCCCATCGAGTCTGCTTCCGCACCGTATCCCTAAACTAAACTAAACCCAGCAGCCATGGTGTGTTCGAAGCACTTCGATAACGAGCGGACATTTCCGCTCAGAGTTGGGAAACCAACACAGAAATCCAATGGACATTTTGAAGGCAGAGGTTGACATATTCTTGATTAGTGCCGGGGCTATGGGGAGAAGGCAGGAGAATAGGGTTGAGAGAGAAAGATAGATCAGCCGTGATTGAATTGGCAGAATGGACTTGATGGGCCGAATGGCCTAATTCTGCTCCTATCACTTATGAACATGAAATTCCTGTGTGCCTTTATCCTGGACCATTTTCCAACACCTCTCCCAGCAAAAGTGAGATGACATAGAACTAGTGTGAACGGGTGATCGATCGATGGTCGGTGTGGACTTGGTGGGCCGTAGGGCATAGAAACATAGAAACATTGAAAAAGAGGTGCAGGAGTAGGCCATTCGGCCCTTCGAGCCAGCACCCCCATTCAATATGATCATGGCTGATCATCCAGAATCAGTACCCCGTTCCTGCTATTTCCCCAAATCCCTTGATTCCGTTAGCCCTAAGAGCTAAATCTAACTCTCTCTTGAAAACATCCAGTGAATTGGCCTCCACTGCCTCCTCAGGCTGTTTCCAAGCAACAAAATAGACCCTTCCCTTCCCTTCCCCAGAAGTGGTTCGCAAGAAGTGCACAGATACAGCTTTGCCAAACACACATCCAATTAGCACATACATTCTCAACGCGCTGACGCCTGATTTAACTCTGCAGGCAAATTCAAAGTATAATCCTGGGCAATTAAAACTAAAAGTTGTTTGCTAAATCGAGACTTTTGAACAGATGGGTCTTATTAACACTACACCCATTTAGCACCTAATTTCACCATTTGACTACAATGTTTCTCAATGTTTGTTTAAAGAACGAGATTTAATCAGCAGTTTTCTTTTGAATTTCTTTGCATGTTTAAACAATGAGAAAGATTCTCTGGAACTTTTACAGGGCAAGATGAATATCACTTTGAGATTCCCATATGATTTACCCGACTGGAATCTTTACATTGATCTCCTTTCAGCTTTATATATTGTCATAATTGCCAAGGTTGGGTGACAATCTGTGCTTTGCATGCTATCCAAGCGTTTCAGAATTACAATCAAGCCAAACTCAAGTACAAAGAGTGAAGCTGCAGGATATAGTTCTCAGCATTGTAGCGCATCAGTTCCATGGACAGACCAAACACAGGTATGAATGTGGAGAAAATACATTTATGTGACCTCAGGTAACAGGTTTACACCGAAGATAGACAAAAAGTGCTGGAGTAACTCAGTGGGTCATGCGGCATCTCTGGAAAGTAGGAATGGGTGACGTTTCGGGTCGAGACCCTTCTTCAGACTCTAGGCTTCTTCACACTTCAGACAGGAGTCGGAGGAAGGTCCTCGAGCCGAGACGTCACCCATTCCTTCTCTCCAGCGATGCTGCCTGTCCCGCTGAGTTACTCCAGCATGCGGAATAGTTGACGGCTTGGGTTGCAAACCCTTCTTCAGACTGAAAGATAGAGAAGGCCAGAACAGAACTCAGGGCTGGCAAAGTAGGCATCGCAGTGGAGCAGGCAACATGTGTAGGAAGGAACTGCAGATGCTGGTTTGTGCCAAAGGTAGACACTAGCGGGTCAGGCAGCATCTCTGGAGAAAAGGAAGGATAGCCAATGCAGAACCCCATCAAATCAACAGGTTAAACTCACAAATAACTTTGTGTAACGAATCAAACAGAACTGCATCAGTAGAAAGGGTTCAACTGGACCACATTTAAAATAAATTCCTCTTAGGATTTTTTGTTTTGAACTAGGGAGACAGACACTGGCTCTGTTTGAATAGTCCTCAGCTAAACATCATATAAAATACTGTATGAAGAGTCTTATGGGCCTGTCCCACTTAGGTGATCATTTGGTAGACAAAAATGCTGGAGAAACTCAGCGGATGCGGCAGCATCTATGGAGTGAAGGAAATAGGCAACGTTTCGGGCCGAAACCCTTCTTCAGACCTTTGACGATCTTTGGAGTAACTACAGGGGACTGCTGCAACATGTTGAACATTTTTCGGCGACAGTGGCTACAATTTTTGCTGTCGTAGGTTGACATAGGTGTTGTCGTAGGTGAATTACATTAAAACTATTCACTGGCAGTCTCCTAAAGAGTCGTCTAAGTGGGACAGACCCATTAGAGTCATACGGCATGGAAACAGGCCCTTCGGCCCAACTTGCCCATGCCAAAGATAGACACAAAAAGCTGGAGAAACTTAGCGGGACAGGCAGCATCCCTGGAGAGAAAAAACAAGGGGACGTTTCCGGTCGAGACCCTTCGTCAGACTACCAGCATGTGCAGTTCCTTCCTTCATGTTTATAGCAACGTTACAGACTGCAGATAGTTCAATCAGGATAATGCAGTCCGTGCCAAAAATAAATGTGCATTCCAGATGTCCTCAAGCAAAAAGTCTTCAATATAAAATTCTGTTGATTTGATTTCAAATGGCAGCAGTAAGAAAATATACACGTCATTGATTTGTCACTAACAAAATCAGGTGTATTAGACAATAGACAATAGACAATAGGTGCAGGAATAGGCCATTCGGCCCTTCAATGTGATCATGGCTGATCATCCACAATCAGTACCCCGTTCCTGCCTTCTCTCCATATCCCCTGACTCCGCTATCTTTAAGAGCTCTATCTAACTCTCTCTTGAAAGTATCCAGAGAATTGGCCTCCACCGCCTTCGTACACGAGATTTCCGGCATCAAACGGCAGGGACCCAAGGGCCAACTTTTCAGTTACAACTAAGTGAAACCAGTGTTTGCGGAGTTTAAGTTTATTATTGTCATGTGTACCGAGGTACAGTGAAAAGCTGTGCTTTGCAAGCTATCCAAACAATGAGATATACCATACATAGATACAAACCAAATCAAACTCAAGTCCAACAGGTAGAGCAAAGGGGAAGATACAGAGTGCAGAATATAGTTCTCAGTATTGTAGCGCATCAGTTCCAGAGACAAAGTCCAATGCGAATGAATGAATAGAGCGTTCCTTGTAGCCAGGGTCCGGAGGGCAACGAGCACCGCCATTCCACCTAGGGTCCGCAAGGGGAGGAGTGGCTCTGCTGTCAGTGAGCGAAGACTGGTGACGGGATCTGGGGAGTAGGCAGGGCTGAAGATGTCCTGGTTGGGTTGCTCCTAGACCTGGCCAAGCTGGCCATCCGCGAGTCACGGCGCCAGGGAGAAGAGGGCTCTGCCCGAGCCAGATGCTGGCCCCTTCACCAGGGTTGGACAGTAGTTATTACAATAGCTGTAAGATAGTAGTTTGATGATTTTGTAACATGGTGGTGGAGATGTCACCACGGTTTTGGTTTTTATGGTTTTTGTATCTTGTTGAAATTAAATAAATTATTTTTTGAGACAAAAAACAAAAAAATGTGAATGAATGAATGATTTATTATCACATGTGACTGGTCACAGTGAAGTTCGTTGTTTGGCGAACCCAAGGTATGCAAATAGTGGCCACGTAAAGGGCAGTGGCAAAACTACAAAACATCTTGCGCCTGTACTCCCCCCTCATGGTGGTTCCCCCTCCACGCTGGGTCCTCAATGTCCTCAATGGGGTGGAGGTAAAGTGGTCAGATGGAAGGGGCAGTACAATGAACCATTTGAGGGGTTCATGGCTAGGGTCGGCAACTTGGTTGGCTTTTTCTGTGATGAGAGATCTAAGAGAGATTGGATGAGATTGGAAGTGAAAATATTATACATGTGCGAAATGTGTTTCCCAGCTGTTATCAGGCAACTGAACCATCCGACCATTCTATCCAGAGATGCTGCCTGTCCCGCTGAGTTACTCCAGCATGTTGGGTCTAACAATTATAAAAGGACTGGACAAGCTAGATGCGGGAAAAATGTTCCCAATGTTGGGCGAGTCCAGAACCAGGGGCCACACACACAGTCCAGGAATAAAGGGGAGGTCATTTAAGACTGAGGTGAGAAGACACTTTTTCACCCAGAGAGTTGTGGATTTATGGAATTCCCTGCCACAGAAGGCAGTGGAGGCCAAGTCACTGGATGGATTTAAGAGAGAGTTAGATAGAGCTCTAGGGGATAGTGGAGTCAAGGGATATGGGGAGAAGGCAGGCACGGGTTATTGATTGGGGACGATCAGCCATGATCTCAATGAATGGCGGTGCTGGCTCGAAGGGCCGAATGGCCTGCTCCTGCACCTATTTTCTATGTTTCTATGTAACTAGAGAGCAGTCCCTGTGACGGCACACTCCAGAAACGGGCAGGTTTGTAGGTTAATTGGCTTCAGCAAAGTGTCCCCAGTGCTAGTGTGCGGGGATCGCTGGTCGGTGTGGTCTCGGTGGGCCGATGGCTTGTTTTCCTGCTGTATCTCCAAACGACACTAATTATGCGGACGTTGAGCACTGAGAATGACATTCAATGATATGCAGATCTGACTACGTTTGGACCAGAGGGGATTTAATGTGGAACGTTCCTGCCGCTCCCCCTCGTCCTGTCCCATGTTGGGTTGTTCAGTGTTTGCCGCGTACACAATATTCTTTGTTCCAAGTGGCACGGATAATAATAATAATAATACATTTTATTTATGGGCGCCTTTCAAGAGTCTCAAGGACACCTTACAAAAATTGAGCATGTAGAGGAAAAACATGTAAGGGGAATGAAATAAATAGTAGAGACATGACTAGTACACAAAGTAAAGACAGAATTCAATACAAAACACAGTATGAGGCAATTAATGCACAAATGAAAAGGGACGGGGACGTGGGGCTAAGGATAGGCAGAGGTGAAGAGATTGGTCTTGAGGCGGGACTGGAAGATGGTGAGGGACACGGAATTGCGGATCAGTTGGGGGAGGGAGTTCCAGAGCCTGGGAGCTGCCCTGGAGAAGGCTCTGTCCCCAAAACTGCGGAGGTTGGACTTGTGGATGGAGAGGAGACCGGCTGATGTGGATCTGAGGGACCGTGAGGGTTGGTAGGGGGAGAGGAGGTCAGTGAGATATGGGGGGGCCAGATGGTGGAGGGCTTTGTAGGTGAGGACCAGGATTTTGTAGGTGATCCGGTGGGAGATGGGAAGCCAGTGAAGTTGTTTGAGGACTGGAGTGATGTGATGCCAGGATTTGGTGTGGGTGATGAGTCGGGCGGCTGCGTTCTGGACCAGTTGGAGTCGGTTGATGTAGGTGGAGCTGATGCCAAGGAGAAGTGAGTTGCAATAGTCCAGTCGGGAGGAGATGAAGGCATGGATGAGTCTTTCAGCAGCAGGCGGTGTGAGAGAGGGTCTGAGTTTGGCGATGTTGCGGAGATGAAAGAAGGAGGTTTTAATGACACGGATGCTCCACAACGAACGATCATAGCAGTTCAGTGAGTGATGAAGACTGTGATTGAAGCAATTGTCCAACCCACTGGGATTTCTGCCATTCACGGCCTTTTAATTAAAACCTTTCTGTCTTGGAGAGGGAATAAAATGAAGAACCTTATTTACGAAACCAAAGTCCCCAGAGGAGGCTGTGAATTGAGGTGAAGATCTCTCTCTCTCGCCCGTGGTTGTTTATCAAGAGGTTTATTGGTCTGGCAGTGAAGTTAGATTATTAATTCACAACGGATCTCTGGTGGACTGACATAAATATTCAGTTCTGATGGTGAGGTTGACCTTCTGCACTCCTGCTGTAGTCTCGCAGGTTAGCATTGTGATCAGAATCACTGAGTACAGCTTTAGAACAGTGACGTCTAAACTTGACCCACCATCTAAACGTGCCGAGGCTTTCATAGATCTGTGACCCGAAGCTCAGTTCCCACTTGCCTGTAGTTCATTTTGTTTTAGTTTAGAGACATGGTGCGGAAACAGGCCCTTCGGCCCACCGAGTTCCGTGCCGACCAGCGATCCCTGCACACCCACACACACACACACACACACACCCACACACACACACACACACACACACCCACACACACACAAAGACACACACACACACACACACGCACACGCACACACTCACACACACACACACTACCACACACACACACACACACACACACACACACACACACACACACACACACACACACACACACACACACACACATACACACACACACACACACACCCACACACCCACACACACACACACACACACACACACACACAGTCTCACACACACACAGTCTCACACACACATCACACACACACTACACACGCACTACTACACACACACACACACACACACACACACACACACACACACACACACACACACACACACACACACACACACACACTAGGGACAATTTACAATGTTACTAAAGCCGATTAACCAACAAAACCCGCACGTCTTTGGAGTGTGGGAAGAAACCCGGAGCTCCCGGAGAAATCCCACGCAGGTCACTGGGAGAAGGTACAATCTCTGTACAGACCGCACCCGCAGTCGGGATCGAACCCGGGTCTCTGGCGCTGTGAGGCAGCAACTCTATCACTTGTGTCTTGTTCAACTCCATCCCCAGAGATCGCAGGGGCTGATTTTAATGTCTGTTGCAGTCTGTAGAATGTTTATCTTTAGAGAGACACAACATGGCAACAGGCCCTTCAGCCCCTCTTCTCTCCCCACCTGTCCTTCCTTTGAGATTTACTGGAGTCATTGGAGACCCTCGGACTATCTTTAATCAGACCTTACTGGACTTTACCGGGCACTAAACATTATCCCCTTTATCCTGTATCTATATATTGTGTAACTTTGTGTAGTGTTTCCAGTGACTGGATAGCACGCAACAAAAAGCTTTTCACTGTATCTTGGTACATTAAGTGAACCAGTTCAATAAAGGCCGTGTACCATGAATGTGGAATGAGGTCCTGTGTGTCGACCACTGATAAAGACAGTCACCCACCCAAATGGACTCAAATTGTTGTGATTCCCCTGCAAGGATTTTCTGTCTGTAAAGAGACAAAGTGCTGGAGTAACTCAGCAAATTTGGGGGGAAGTAGTTGGAAGAGAGGTGGGGGTGGGCAGGACAAACCAGGTGAGTGAGAGGTGGACGCAGGTGAGGGGTTGAAGAGCAGCTGAGTGGACAAAGGCCGGAGCTGTAAACAGAGACAAACGGTTGTGATATAAGAAGAGGCTTAATTTGTGAAGCCAGAGGATGGAAGATAGGGGGTGGGGATGGGGAGAGGGGGGAGGAGAAAATGGAGGGGGGGGTGGATATTGGGGGTGCATGCAGGCGGGGCAGAGGGGAGAGGGGAAGAGATAAAAGATGGGAGGGGGAGGGTGTTGATTAGTCTCCAAAATTCTCCAAAATGCAAAACCTTGTGTCTACTTCAAGGAGAAGTAGAATACATTATTGTTCAAGAAGGAACTGCAGATGCTGGAAAAATCGAAGGTAGACAAAAAATGCTGGAGGAACTCAGCGGGTGCAGCAGCGTCTATGGAGCGAAGGAAATAGGCGACGTTTCGGGTCGAGACCCTTCTTCAGACTGGCGTCGAGACCCTTCTTCAGACCGATGTGGAGGTGGGGGAGGGGCGGGTTCCCGCCCCTCCCCCATCTCCACATCGGTCTGAAGAAGGGTCTCGACCCGAAACGTCACCTATTCCTTCGCTGCCTCGCCCGCTGAGTTTCTCCAGCATTTTTTGTCCACCATATATTTTCCAGTACTCTGTTAATGATGCGCGGGAGGAATAGATCAGGTAAACACACAGAGACACTTGTGCACAGTACGGGGAATCGAGAAAGAGAGGACACAGGTTTTAGGTGAGGGGGGCAAAGGTTTAATGGGAACACGAGAGGTAACCCCTTTCATGTTGCCTATTTCCTTCGCTCCATAGATGCTGCTGCGCCCGCTGAGTTTCTCCAGCATTTTTGTCTACCTGAGACATTGTTGTGATATCGGCCTGTATTCTTTGTCAGTTTTGACTATTGAACGGTGACTTTCACAGTTCAGGATTACAATGGGCACAGCAAGCTGAGGAGATGCTGCCTAT